>NC_041392.1:691890425-691891499 GCF_002162155.2 Triticum dicoccoides | reverse complement strand
GGGGTCGAGGGTCGAGAGGGGGTCTAGGGTCGCCGAGAGGGGAGAGGAAGAAGAGGAGAAATAAATAAGAAGAAGAAAAAAGAAGGAAAAGAAGAGGAGAAGAAGAAAGGAATAGTGGAGAAGAAGAGAAAATAGAATATTCTATTTTCTCTTCTTCTCCACTATTCCTTTCTTCTTCTCCTCTTTTTTTTTCTTCTTTTTTTTCTTCGATCTTCTCCTCTAGCTATTCCTTTCTTCGAGGGTTCTATAGGGTCGAGGGATCGAGGGTCGAGGGTTCCAGGGTCGTCTAGGGGTCGAGGGTTCCAGGGTCGTCGAGGGTTCAAGGGGTCGAGGATCGCCGAGGGGTCGAGAGAGGTTTCCTAGTGTCAAAGTATTGAAGAAATCCATGGCTTCATCATTAGCCGGAAGTAACCAGGGCATGACGAAGTCCTCCAAACTTATTTTGGAATGGTGTCCCCGATAGGATTATTTGCCTTTTTGTATGAATTTCAGCAAAGGCCTTCCAAATAATGATATTTGGAAGGTTCTTGCTGAACTTTGTACCAAAAAGTGAATTATCTTATCTGGGACTCCGTTCCAAAATAACTTTGGAGAGCTTCGTACCATCATGCACCTGTTACTTTTGCCTAATGATGAAGACATGGTTTTGTTAAATCCTTTGACACTAGGCAACCTCCCGACCCCTCGGCGATCCTCTCGAACATGAGAGGAAGAAGAGGATAAAAAAAGAAGAGGAAGAAGAAAAAAAAAGAGGAGAAGAAAGAATAGAGGAGTTCTTCTCCTCTATTCTTTCTTCTCCTCTTTTTTTCTTCTTCTTCCTCTTTTTTTATCGGGAACGAGGGTCGTCGAGGGTCACCGGGCGGTAGAGGAGAAACCCTAAATAGAAAGTATCGTCGGTGTGAGATACATGTACCGTCAGTGTCGGACACTACATCCACGTCCCACAAGTGGCGCGGGCTTCGATGCCCACGTCACTTGTGGGACGTGGATGTAGTGTCCGACACCGACGGCCACATGTATCTCACACCCACGATACTTGCTACTTAGGGTTTCCTCTACCGTTCGGCGACCCTG
>NC_041392.1:691883656-691890092 GCF_002162155.2 Triticum dicoccoides | reverse complement strand
GATACATGTGGCCGTCGGTGTCGGACACTACATCCACGTCCCACAAGTGGCGCGGGCTTCGACGCCCACGTCACTTGTGGGACGTGGATGTAGTGTCCGACACCGACGGCCACATGTATCTCACACCCACGATACTTGCTATTTAGGGTTTCCTCTATCGCTCGGTGACCCTCGACGACCCTCGTTCCCGATAAAAAAAAGAGGAAGAAGAAGAAAAAAAGAGGAGAAGAAAGAATAGAGGAGTTCTTACTCCTCTATTCTTTCTTCTCCTCTTTTTTTTCTTCTTCCTCTTCTTTTTTTATCCTTGAAGCGTTGTCGAGGCCACCCCAAACCCTAGAGAAGCAGCGTCGAGGCCACCCCAAACCATAGAGAAGCAGCGTCGAGGCCACTAATTAATATTAGTTCTACATTTTTGCCACTAATATATCCATCTGTCATGTTTGAATAATAATTGCCATGTTGTCAATATTTGTAGAAACTATGGACACCGCCTGAGACGAAGTACAAGAAGAGTTGTTGGGGGACATAATCGCACGAGGAAGTGATGCCATCTGCTTGTTGTTTCTCAACGAGACCGATGGTCTGGAAGCAGCTGATTATGATGGCTCCGGTGTCCTAATGCCGGTGCAAGAAGGAGACCGTGAGGACGGCTCCGGTGACCCAATGCCGGTGCAAGAAGGAGACCGTGATGACGTCTCCAGTCACCGAACCAAGTCCGGCCAGTTATATGTTGGAAATATGCCCTAGAGGCAATAATAAATTAGTTATTATTATATATTTCATTGTTCATGATAATCGTTTATTATCCATGCTAGAATTGTATTGATAGGAAACTCAGATACATGTGTGGATACATAGACAACACCATGTCCCTAGTAAGCCTCTAGTTGACTAGCTCGTTGATCAATAGATGGTTACGGTTTCCTGACCATGGACATTGGATGTCGTTGATAACGGGATCACATCATTAGGAGAATGATGTGATGGACAAGACCCAATCCTGAGCCTAGCACAAAGATCGTGTAGTTCGTATGCTAAAGCTTTTCTAATGTCAAGTATCATTTCCTTAGACCATGAGATTGTGCAACTCCCGGATACCGTAGGAGTGCTTTGGGTGTGCCAAATGTCACAACGTAACTAGGTGGCTATAAAGGTACACTACAAGTATCTCCGAAAGTGTCTGTTGGGTTGGCACGAATCGAGACTGGGATTTGTCACTCCGTGTAAACGGAGAGGTATCTCTGGGCCCACTCGGTAGGACATCATCATAATGTGCACAATGTGATCAAGGAGTTGATCATGGGATGATGTGCTACGGAATGAGTAAAGAGACTTGCCTGTCACGAGATTGAACAAGGTATCGGGATACCGACGATCGAATGTCGGGCAAGTATCGTACCGCTAGACAAAGGGAATTGTATACGGGATTGATAAAGTCCTTGACATCATGGTTAATCCGATGAGATCATCGTGGAGCATGTGGGAGACAACATGGGTATCCAGATCCCGCTGTTGGTTATTGACCGGAGAGTTGTCTCGATCATGTCTGCATGGTTCCCGAACACGTAGGGTCTACACACTTAAGGTTCGATGACGCTAGGGTTATAGGAAATAGATATACGTGGTTACCGAATGTTGATCGGAGTCCCGGATGAGATCCCGGATGTCACGAGGAGTTCCGGAATGGTCCGGAGGTAAAGATTTATATATGGGAAGTCCTGTTTTGGTCGCCGGAAAAGTTTCAGGTTTTATCGGTAATGTACCGGGACCACCGGGAGGGTCCCGGTGGTCCACCAAGTGGGGCCACCAGCCCCGGAGGGCTGCATGAGCTAAGTGTGGGAGGGGATTAGCCCCAGGTGGGCTGGTGCGCCCCCCACCAGGGCCCAAGGCGAAGAGAGAAGAAAAAAGGGGAAACCCTAGGCTCAGATGGGCCTAAGGCCCACCTAGTGGTGCGCCCCCCTCTCTCCCCCCTTGGCCGCCCCTAGATGGGATCTAGGGCTGTCCGTCACCCCTAGGGGTGGAAACCTAGGTGGGGGCGCATCCCCTCCCTTTCCCCTATATATAGTGGGGGTTTTGGGCTGCCAAAAACACGAGAACATCTCCTTCTTGGCGCAGCCCTACCCCTCTCCCTCCTCGTCTCTTGCGGTGCTTGGCGAAGCCCTGCTGGAGTACCACGCTCCTCCACCACCACCACGCCGTCATGCTGCTGCTGGATGGATTGTTCCCCAACCTCTCCTTCTCCCCTTGCTGGATCAAGGCGTAGGAGACGTCACCGTGCTGTACGTGTGTTGAACGCGGAGGTGCCGTCCGTTCGGCACTAGGATCATCGGTGATTTGGATCACGACGAGTACGAATCCATCAACCCCGTTCACTTGAACTCTTCCGCTTAGAGATCTACAAGGGTATGTAGATGCACTCTCCTTCCCCTCGTTGCTAGATTACTCCATAGATTGATCTTGGTGATGCGTAGAAAATTTTGAATTTCTCCTACGTTCCCTAACATTATATATATTAGTTAAGCTTGTGCTGACTAGCTAATTGATGCATTCATTGTTTTGGTATGTACACATATTAATTAAGTTTTTGTTCTTTTTTCTAGCCCTCCGGATTGAGCACAACTTCGGTAAAGAGACGAGGCCCGAAGAAAAAGTTGATCTCGGATGAAAAGTTTGAGATCATAGCAATCGCGCCCGACGGCCAACCAATTGAACCCCTCCGGACAAAGAGCGCATTTGTTGCTCAGTGCGGGGTTTTGGTTAGGGACAAGATCCCGATCAGCATCCAGCAATGGTTTAAGCCGGCTACAGAAGACCCTGAGGTGTCTTATGTCAATGATATGCATAAAAATGATCTTTGGACTGAGCTGAAGTCAAATTGCACCCTACGCCAGAGGATAATCCAGAGAAGCCAGTTAAAGAGCAATTAATCAAGTCTTTTGCTCTTAAGAGGATGGCAGAACTATTCAGGAGGTGGAAGAAAGAGCTGAATAAGTTTGTCGAAAATAATGAGACACCAGAATTCAAGGGCAGATATGAGAAGATCAGAGATCACCGTCCCGCATTTGTGGCCCACAAGACATCGGAAAAGAGTAAGAAGATGTTGGCGACAAACAAGCAAAATGCTGCGAAGAAGAAGCATCACCATCGCACGGGGTCAGGTGGCTACCTCGTAGCCCGGCCTAAGTGGGCCAAGACTGAGAATGATCTGGTTGATAAAGGGATCGAACCAGAGACAATTAACTGGCCAGACCGTTGCCGGACTTGGTTCTTCGGGGTTGGCGGAACCTTGGACCCTGTAACAGGGAAGTGCATTTGCACGAACGATTAAATGGACATACCAGTCAGGAAGCTTCAGCACTATATCGAAGCAGCGCAGCAAGGGACGTTCTTTCCAGACAGAGAGAACGACGAGCTCACAATGGCCCTCGGGAATCCTAAGCACCCTGGACGGACACGAGGCACGCCAGGCTCCATCCTGTGGAAGGTTGGGTTTCCGGACGCAGGTGGTTACAAATCCCATGAGAGGAGGAAAAAAGTGCAGCAGACCCAAATGCAGGCGCTGCAAGCAAGGGTACAAACGATAGAGGAACGAGAAGCAAATCGTAGCAAACGTACTGCCGAAGCTTCCCCCGAAGCTACCCCGCCATCTTAGCGGAGAAGCAGCGTGGCTTCCACTGAGCTTCTTCAGCCGGAGCATGCCTTGACGGCTCCTGCCAGCTATCCTGTGGATGCTATCACGGAGTCTCAAAATTGCCACCTTATTACGCAATGGATGAATTTGAAGGTCAAGGCGGCTGTTGGCTCTGTTTATCCTACTGAACCCGGCGCAACTTTTCACTGCCGGCCGATTCCAGAAGGATATGCTAGGGTGATGGTGGATGAAATAACGGAGGGATTTGAGGACCTCCAGCTTGCCCACCCTACCGGTGAAGGGGAGACTAGGCTAGGGTCTGCTCTGAAGACTCCATGCCTATGGCGGAAGGAGCTCATCAACCTTCCGAACTGGACGCCTCCGCCTCCGGCAAGTCAGGGCACTCCGCCTCCTCCACCGCCTCCTCCTCCGGCGAGTCAGGGCACTCCGCCTCCTCCACCGCCTTCTCCTCCGGCGAGTGATGATCAGGGCACTCGACCGACTCCTTCTCCAGCGCGTGGCGGCACTCTGCCTCCTTCTCCGCCTGCACCGACGCGCCCGAGCAGCCAGCCTCCTCCTTCTCTGCCTCGTCAGCAAGGGCGGAAGAGACCTGCCGCCGCTCCGGCTGCTCCGGCGCGTCGTAGTCCTTCTCCTCTGCCTCGTAAGCAAGTAAAGAAGACAATCGCTCCGTCTGCTCGGCCGACGTCTAGCAGTACAGCTAGAGGCGGGAGGACATACAGATTCGGTCCTTCTCTGAAGACTCCAGAGAAGTTACCATACGAGAGGACCCCGGAGGAGAACGCCGAGATCGCACGAACCAAAGTGGATGATTGGTTTCAAGGGTTGAAAGCAAAGAGACATCCACTTCCGGAGGAGAAGGTAGATCCGGTGAAAGCGAAGCGCACTCTGGCTGCCCTAACAAAACCACCCAAGTCTCCGCCAAAAGGAAACTATGAGCGCATTATTGGAAAGGAATTTGCCGAAGCAGAGCGGTCGGGAAGTACTGTCAGTGATCAAAGGCTGAAAGAACGACGAGCTGGGAAACAAATTGCCCAGCTCGGTGAACAAGCGAAGCAATCGTGCCCCCCGCTCAAGGTGCCTAGCCACAACGTCGCTAATGATCCGAGGATGGTGCCCGGTTATAGCAATCTTGCAGATTACCTGCCCGACGATGTACATTATGAACCCATGGAGGTGTAGATACAAGGATACGAGTACGGGAAGCCTCTCGTCAAAGATGAAAGATCTCTATCAACGATGATGCGAAGATTGCATGATTGGTACTTGAAAATCTGCAGAGACTCTGGGGGGAGGAGTACTTTGTATGTGAAAGTTAAAAAGGAGCACGACCTCGTTAGAATTGAACTGTTGCTTGTTCCATTTGAGGAGTTCTATCAGTGTTTCAATCAATTGGCCCTCGATAAAACAACGGTCGCCTGCTACTGTCTGTAAGTAGTACTACTTGTGTCATTAAGTCTCTCTATATAGCTCAGCTCTTTCATTGCATGTATTTATAATCATCCTCACTATATTATGCAGATTGAAGATCGCCGAATTGAAGAAAAGAAAAGTCGGTGATATTGGGTTCATTAACACATATCTCATAGATGCAACTCAGGTTAAATTTCATGCCGCAGCTACCGAGGCCAACTTGCTACGATCGTTGGTAATAAATTAAAACAAAGATATAATACTCTTTCCTTACAACTTCAAGTGAGTGTTACTATCTTGTGCGTATTCGGTTTCCCTTATATATTAGTCAAGGTTATAGTAATGTAATTGATGAGTTATGCATGCGTGTGCAGTTTCCACTATATTCACCTAGAGATTAAGCTTGAGCAGGGAGTAGTAACCGTCTTAGACTCAAGACGAAAAGATCCCCAGGACTATGCAGACATGACTCAAATACTCGAGAAGTAAGTTAAATCGATCATTATCCACCATATCAGCAACTTTGTTCATTTCCTGATATATCAAGTAATTGTTTTCTTTGTCCGGCAGGGTTTGGAGAAAATTCACCAAAAAAGCTCCGGGACTGCCGAAGGAGCTGCAATTTAGATACCTGAAAGTACTATAGTAGCATGTTCTGTGCATCTACTAGTCATTCAAGCGCTAGTTTCATCAATACCATTTGGCATTCTTGCTTATCAGTTTGATTAACCTCTATTTCTTGTAAAGTGGTTGTGGCAGGAACAAGGGAATGATTTCTGTGGATACTACGTTTGCGAGTCCATCCACCACACGCCCTGTGAGCGGGGCTACACTGACAAACAATATGAAGTACGTAAATAACAACATTCACAATTTTATTTTATTACCATCATTTGTGTTGAGTTTCATTCATTCATATATATATGTATTGACCCCCTTCTTTAAATTAGATGTTTCGGAAGCGGGATGAACTCCTAGCACCAGCTCGCATGTGAGCAATTCAAGAGGGATTGGCGGCATTCTTTCTTGACCACGTGATCCCTGAAGACGGAGAATACTATGTGGACCCTGAGTCCGTATGATTATATTTGTAAGAGATAATTATTGTATATATGTAGCCGGTAGTGTCGGATAGATATACGAGAACTTGTTGTTCGAGCAATCTCTCGGAGAAGGAGAGGTGGTTGATATCACTTCTCTCTGTATGCATATATGTTCATGACGATCTTCTGTTTCCTTCGTTTGCTTACTAGCTAGCTAGCGTGTCTAGTCCTCTCTATACGTATGTATAGTACGTAGCGTCGACCAAGCACGGACATAAGAGAGGACACTTCTCTCTATTAATTATAGCTAGCTAACACAATATATGAAACA
>NC_041392.1:691869351-691883317 GCF_002162155.2 Triticum dicoccoides | reverse complement strand
CAAAAACCCCAACCACAGAAATGCTGACGCGTGGATGCCTATTGGTCCCGGTTGGTTCCACCAACCGGGACCAAAGGGTCTCCTGCCTGGGCTCCGCGCATAGGCCACGTGGAGGCCCATCTGTCCCGGTTCTGGATTGAACCGGGACTAAAGGGACAGGGCATTAGTACCGACCCTTTAGTCCTGGTTCCAGAACCAGGACAAAAGGCCCTTACAAACCGGGACAACAGGCCCTTTTTCTACCAGTGCAAACATGAGGGAAAATAAAGTGAATACCTATTCTCAAAAGTGGCATGTAGTGTAAGCGATGAACATAGGAAAACAGAGGTTATAGGAGGGGGAAATAATTTTTTTGTGTTCAAACTGGCAACAAAAGTAAGTTGTCCATCAATTTGCATACATCACAGCAAGACCAGGAAAAATGGTGACACGACTACAAAGGATTGGAGCTATAGTTTCACTGAATGTCCCATGGAAGAGGGAAGCGCTGCCATGACACCCACCAGCATCACAGTTATTTCCTCCATCCCACGCTCTTATATTATGGGACGGAAGAAGTATGTTGCAAGGAAGGGAGGGGAGATGCAACATGATGGATTGACGCACACGGCATATGAATAGATCAGGCAAAGGTGAGCCTCTCCCCCCTCTCCCTCCCGCGACGCTCCCGCGGGCGTTCGGGGGGCAACCCTAACTTGCGCCGCCGCCGGTCCCCCCTCCTCTCCCCCTCCCTTGCCGCCGCTAGAGGGCGCGAGCGGGCGAAGCCCGCTCGTTGCTGGCGGCGGCGGGGCCTTCTCGTCTCCGCCCGTGGGGGTTTCGGCGCGGGCCGGAGTCCTCCGGCCGGATGCGAAGCTCGGCGTTGGGCGCGGCAGCTCGGCGACGCGCCGGCGTGGGCCAGCGACGGCATGTGACGGCTTTGCGAAGGGCGGCACGGCGGTGGTGCGGGCTCGAGGATGGTGGCTGCGGCTGCGTCACGGCGGCTCGTCCAGATCCACCTCTGGCGCCGCGGGTCGTGGGCGACCTGGGCCGCGGTCGGCCTTCCTTGCCATGGCTCGGGGGCAGGGGGCGGCGCGGCAGCGGGTGGATGCGTGACGGGCGGCCAGGCCGGGCCCTTGCAGCTGGTCGCCGATGCATGGCGCGGGAGACTCCCCTGGTGGCCATCCTTGGACGCGGCAGCAGGCTCTGCTCCCTCCTCTCCGGTGACGGGCTTTCTGTTGTGGCCGTGCTCGAGGCCGGGCCTATGACACGGTTGGGCAAAACGGTGGTTTCGGGGAGGGGGAACGTTGGAGGGACGGGAGCTCCGCTGCCGAGCTGCCCATCGCTGGTCGTGGCCGCGGGCCACCCCTCCCCCTTCCCCCTCCCCATCTCTGTTTGTCAACGGTTCCGGCATTGTTCGGCGGGATTGTTGGTGGTCTTAGAGGTGGTTGTGGTGTAGATTTCTCAAAGCCTCGACCTTCGGTGGTTCTTGGGGCGGTCTGGATGCAGGGCGGCGGCTCTGGCGGTGGGAGGTGTGTTGGTCATGGGTTGCCCGCACGGCTCAGGTGCGGGCGGGCAGCCATGGTCGCTTGGGCGGCATGGATGCGGTGTTGGTTATTGTAGCAGAAATTCAAAATTTTCTACGCATCACGAAGATCAATCTATGGAGTAATAAAGCAACGAGGGGAAGGAGAGTGCATCTACATACCCTTTTAGATCGCTAAGCGGAAGCGTTCAAGTGAACGGGGTTGATGGAGTCGTACTCGTCGTGATCCAAATCACCGATGATCCTAGTGCCGAACGGACGGCACCTCCGCGTTCAACACACGTACAGCCCGGTGATGTCTCCTACGCCTTGATCCAGCAAGGGGAGAAGGAGAGGTTGGGGAAGACTCCATCCAGCACAGCACGACGGCATGGTGGTGAAGGAGGAGCGTGGTAATCCTGCAGGGCTTCGCCAAGCACCGTAGGAGAAGATGAGGACTTGGGAGAGGGGGAGGGCTGCGCCAGAACTTGGGTGCCGCTGCCCTCCCAATCCCCACATATATATAGGGGCAAGGGAGAGGGGGGCCGGCCCCCTCAGATCCAACCTGAGGAGGGGGCGGCGGCCAAGGGGGGTTGCCTTGCCCCCCAAGGCAAGGCCCCCCCCTTTAGGGTTCCCCCAAACCCTAGGCGCATGGGCCCTAGGGAGGGAGGCGCCCAGCCCACTAAGGGGCTGGTCCCTCTCCACATACAGCCCATAGGGCCCTCCGGGGCAGGTGGACCCTCCCGGTGGACCCCCGGAACCCCTCCGGTGGTCCCGGTACAATACCGGTAACCCCCGAATTATTCCGGTGACCGTATGATGACTTCCCATATATAAATCTTTACCTCCAGACCATTCCGGAACTCCTCGTGACGTCCGGGATCTCATCCGGGACTCCGAACAACATTCGGTGACCACGTACATCTATTCCCTATAACCCTAGCGTCATCGAACCTTAAGTGTGTAGACCCTACGGGCTCGGGAGTCATGCAGACATGGCCGAGACAACTCTCCGGTCAATAACCAACAGCGGGATCTGGATACCCATGTTGGCTCCCACATGCTCCACGATGATCTCATCGGATGAATCACGATGTCAAGGATTCAATCAATCCCGTATACAATTCCCTTTGTCCATCGGTACGATACTTGCCCGAGATTCGATCGTCGGTACCCCGATACCTTGTTCAATCTCGTTACCGGCAAGTCTCTTTACTCGTTCCGTAACACATCATCCCGTGATCAACTCCTTGATCACATTGTGCACATTATGATGATGTCCTGCCGAGTGGGCCCAGAGATACCTCTCCGTTTACACGGAGTGACAAATCCCAGTCTTGATTCGTGCCAACCCAACAGACACTTTCGGAGATACCTATAGTGAACCTTTATGGCCACCCAGTTACGTTGTGATGTTTGGTACACCCAAAGCATTCCTACGGTATCCGGGAGTTGCACAATCTCATGGTCTAAGGAAATGATACTTGACATTAGAAACGCTTTAGCATACGAACTACACGATCTTTGTGCTAGGCTTAGGATTGGGTCTTGTCCATCACATCATTCTCCTAATGATGTGATCCCGTTATCAACGACATCCAATGTCCATGGTCAGGAAACCGTAACCATCTATTGATCAACGAGCTAGTCAACTAGAGGCTTACTAGGGACATGGTGTTGTCTATCTATCCACACATGTATCTGAGTTTCCTATCAATACAATTCTAGCATGGATAATAAACGATTATCATGAACAATGAAATATAATATAATAATAACCAATTTATTATTGCCTCTAGGGCATATTTCCAACAGTCTCCCACTTGCACTAGAGTCAATAATCTAGTTCACATCGCCATGTGATTAACACTCACATGTCACATCGCCATGTGACCAACATCCAAGAGTCTACTAGACTCAATGATCTAGTTCACATCACTATGTGATAAACACTCAAAGAGTTCTGGGTTTGATCATGTTATGCTTGTGAGAGAGGTTGTAGTCAACGGGTCTTGCCATATTTAGATCCCTATGTATTTCGCAAAACTTTATGTCATATCGTAGATGCTGCTACCACGTTCCACTTGGAGCTATTCCAAATTATTGCTCCATTATACGTATCCGGTATCTCTACTCAGAGCTATCTGGATAGGTGTTAAGCTTGCATCGATATAACTCTTTACGTCGAACTCTTTATCACCTCCATAACCGAGAAATATTTCCTTATTCCTCTAAGGATAATTTCGACCACTATCTGATGATCCAGTCCTAGATCACCTTTGTACCCTCTTGCCAGACATGTGGCAAGGCACACATCAGGTGCGGTACTCAGCATGGCATACCGTATAGAGCCTATGACAAAAGCATAGGGGACGACCTTCGTCCTTTCTCTTTCTTATGCCGTGGTCAAGCTTTGAGTCTTACTCAACTTCACACCTTACAACTCAGGTAAGAACCCCTTCTTTGACTGATCTATTTTGAACTCCTTCAAAAACATGTCAAGGTGTGCGTTCTTTGAAAGTACCATCAGGCGTCTTGATCCATCTCTATAGATCTTGATGCCCAATATGTAAGCAGCTTTATCCAGGTCTTCCTTTGAAAAACACTCTTCAGACAACCGTTTATGCTTTCCAGAAATTCTACATTATTTCGGATCAACAATATGTCATCCACATATACTTATCAGAAATGTTGTAGTGCTACCACTCACTTTCTTGTAAATACAAGTTTCTAGCAAACATTGTATAAACTTAAAAGCTTTGATCACTCCATCAAAACATATATTCCGATTCCGAGATGCTTGCTCTAGTCCATAGAAGGATTGCTGGAGCCAGCATACCTTTTAGCATCCTTAGGATCGACAAAACCTTTTATTGTATCACATACAACTTTTCTTACGAAAACTGGTAAGAAAATTTGTTTTGGCATCCATCTGTAAGATTTCATAATCGAAAAATACAGCTAATGCTATCATGATTCCGACGAACTTAAGCATCGCTACGGGTGAGAAATTCTCATCGTAGTCAACTCCTTGAACTTGTGAAAAGACTCTTTCCCACAAGTCGAGCTTCATAGATGGTAACATTACCGCCCACGTCCGTCTTCTTCTTAAAGATCCATTTATCTCAATGGCTTGCCGATCATCGGGCAAGTCCACCAAAGTGCATACTTTGTTCTGATATATGGATCCTATGTCGGATTTCATGGCTTCTAACCATTTGTCGGAATACAGGCCCACCATCGCTTCTCCATGGCTCGTAGGTTCATTGTTGTCTAACAACATGATATTTAAGACAGGATTACCGTACCACTTAGGAGTAGTACATATCCTTGTCGACCTACGAGGTTCGATAGCAACTTGATCCGAAGCTTCATGATCACTATCATTAACTTCCTATTGAACACACGTAGGCGCCACAGAAAACTTCTTTCTGTGTTGCATCACTCTCTGGTTGAAGTAAAGGTTCGACAACTTCATCAAGTTCTATCTTCCTCCCACTCAATTCTTTCGAGAGAAACTCCTTCTCGAGAAAGGACCCTTTCTTAGCGACAAACAATTTGCCCTCGGATCTGAGATAGAAGGTATACCCAACTGTCACCTGTGGGTATCCTATGAAGATGTGTTTGTCCGCTTTAGGTTCGAGCTTCTGCGGCTGAAGCCTTAAGCATCGCAGCCCCGAACATTAAGAAGTGACAACTTTGGTTTCTTGCCAAACCAATGTTCACACGATGTTGTTTCAACGGACTTAAATGGTGTCCTATCTAAAGTGAATGCAGCTGTCTCTAACGCATAACCTCAAAATGAAAACGGTAGATTGGTAAGAGACATCATAGATCGCACCATATCTCATAGGGTTCGATTACGACGTCCGGACACACCATTACCTTGTGGTGTTCCAGGTGGCTTCAACTGTGAAACAATTCCACAATGTCTTAAGTGATTGCCAAACTCATAACTCAGAAAATCCCCCTTTGATCAGATCGTAGGAACATGATCTTATTGTTATGATGATTTTTAACTTCACCCTGGAATTGCTTGAACTTTTCAAACATTTCAGACATGTGCTTCATTAAGTAGATATACCTATATCTACCCAAATCGTCAGTGAAGATGAGAAAATATCGATATCCACCGCACGCTTCAATTCTCATTGGATCACACGCATCAGCATGCATGATTTCCAACAAGTCACTTGCCCGTTTCATTTTACCTGAAAACGGGGTCTTAGTCATCCTGCCCATGAGGTATGGCTCGCATGTGTCAAGTGATTCAAAATCAAGTGACTCCAAACATCCATCGACATGGAGTTTCCTCATGCATCTTATGCCAATATGACCTAAGCGGCAGTGCCACGAGAAAGTGATACTATCATTATTAACTCTACATCTTTTGTCGTGAACATGTGTATTACCACTACCGAGATTCAGTGAACCATTCACATAGGGTGCATGACCATGAAAGGTATCATTCATGTAAACAGAATAACCATTATTCTCTAACTTAAATGAATGATTGTATTGCAATGAACATGATCTAATCATATTCATGCTCAACACAGACACCTGATAACATTTATCTAGGTTCAATACTAATCCCGAAGGTAGATGGAGCGTGCGATGGTGATCTCATCAACTTTGGAAACACTTCCAACAGACATCGTCACCTTGCCCATAGCCAGTCTCCGTTTAGTCCGTAGCTTTTGCTTCAAGTCACCAGTAATAGCAACTGAACCGGTATCCAATACCCAGGTGCTACCAGGAGTACTAGCGAGGTACACATTAATAACACGTATATACTTTGTTGAAGTTGCCAGCCTTCTTATCTACCATGCATTTGGGGTAATTCCGCTACTAGTGACCATTCCTGTTGGGGATATTACTACTGGGCTAAACCGGCCTATCTGGGCCGGGTTAACTTCGTCAGTAGTTAAGTATGTTAAAGCCCAAGAAGACAGAGGAGGGCTCAAGGCCCATGGTCGGTTCAAGGCCTGTAGCCGTAAACCGGCGTTAGTAGTTAACCTGTATTGTAAGTTAGGAATAAGTAGAGACATCTATGAGCCGGTATTGGGACTCCGTAAGCCGACGGGAGTCACCCGTGTATATAAGGGGACGACCCGGCGGTGGTTCAAGGAGAACAGACAACAACTCGAGATATAGGCGAAGCTTGTTTGCTCCCTAGTCATCGAAACCCCATCAATTCCATAACAACTAGACGTAGGCTTTTACCTTCATCGAAGGGGCCGAACTAGTATAAACTCTCTTGCATCCTTGTGTCCACTTTAACCCCTTCAAGCTAACTCGTCGCGATGGCTCCACAACTAAGTCCTTTCTCTAGGACATCTGCCGTGACAAAACCACGACAGTTGGCACCCACCGTGGGGCAATCGCACGATGGTTTCCCGTTCTTGGAGGGCCACTTTGAAGGACTCGAGGGCTACGCTGTAGGCCGGATGACTAAGAGTCATCACGGCAAGCTCTACATCGACGACGCAGG
The DNA here is from genome assembly GCF_002162155.2 of Triticum dicoccoides. Classification (NCBI taxonomy): domain Eukaryota; kingdom Viridiplantae; phylum Streptophyta; class Magnoliopsida; order Poales; family Poaceae; genus Triticum; species Triticum dicoccoides. The sequence continues at coordinate 691,876,322 of NC_041392.1, read as the reverse complement.
CTGGGGCCCCGAGGCCGGCTCAATTGAGTACGGGTACCGGGTCCCCTTTGGTAGCATTCTCGTTTTCATTGGCAAGATCGGTGAATTGGGCCCTGAGCCGGACATCTGCACCGACCTCATCGAGACGGCTCAGCGTGCGCGATCCGCCTGGGTTAAACCGGCCATGAAGCGTGCCTTCGTGGGAGTCATCCATGGAGGAAGTTATGAGGACGGATCGGAATTTCGCGGCACGACCGTCGTTTGTTCCGGTGACGAATCTTCGACCGGAGAAACCAAATCTCTTTATCAGCTACAAGATGGCCGGATTGGGAGTTGTTCCGATGGCGATAGTATTCCGGACCCCTCTGATCTGCCCAACCGGGTTGGAATATTCATGGCCAGAACACAAGCAGTGCTTCATTCTTCGACAGCTGCGGCAACGATCTCTGGTTCAGCAGCGGTGACGGCTGCCGGGGCAGGAGGCCCTGTGCGCCCGCCGACTCAGGTTCTATCAGAACTATTTGATGTGTTGGCTGTGCTTATGGCAGAAGTTAATCCGCCGGATCAGGACGTTCACAACGCGAAGATTGCAAAGGTAAAGGAACAGATCACCCAGGCCAAGGCGGATCTGGCGGCTGAGGACACCAGGATGGCCGCAGAGCGGGCCGCTTTAGATGCACAGGCCTACAAGCTTATGTTGGACCAGAGCGCGTCGCATGAAGTCATGAGGAGGAAGCACCGATCCCGCTTACCTCCGGTTTTCGAGGCCAAAGACCTTTTCAACACTCCAGGACCAAGGGTTGGCAATCCGCTGGAGGGAAACCGGGCGGAAGCCCCTGGGACCGGTGCACCGGTTCAGCCTCGTCAGATGGACCCGCCTCGTCAAAACACCGTTGTACCTCAGGCTGCTCCGGGTACTACTCCAACCCAATGGACAATCTTGTTGCCGCTGCTGCACGGCTGGAGGCCATTCCAATTGAAGGTGACTCGCCGCAGGCAGTAGAGACGCCACGGGTCAAGGAACTTCTGAGGACAGCTTTGGCCCAACCGGATCCACTCGACCCCTCGTCCAAGCCGAAGCTATAGCAGACATATGGATGAACCGGCAGTATCGAGTAATGAACGACATGGGGCACCCCATGACAACAACCCGGCGGGTGGTGCTGATGACGCTTAGGGAGTGGTGGACCGGGCCCGCGCGCGCAGGGAGGCCTGGGCTCGGCAGCTCACGCCGGTTCGTCCAACCACCTTGACTTAACCTGGTGTTACTTCTAGTTCTTTGGGGGTGCCTTGCCTTATCCCCGCTTTACGCAACGTGCGCCTGCCGAAGGGATTTCAAAGGCCCGTGCAAGGTACCAAATTACACGGCGGATCAACCTCCAGAGACATGGGTGGAGAGCTATGATATGGCCATGGAGATGCTTGATATGGATGACGCGTTGTGTGCGAAATACTTCATCGTGATGCTCGAAGGAACGACCCGTACTTGGTTAAAAAGCTTGCCGGCTAATTCTATTAGTTCATGGGACCAATTACGAGCCCGGTTTATCAGCAATTTCAAAGATACCTGTAAACAGCCTATGTCGATAGTGGACTTAGCTGCATGCGTCCAGGAGGAAGGAGAATCAACGACTCATTGGGTGCGCCGGGTTTCACAAGTGTTGCACTCCTCAGACCGCATCAACGCTGACACCGCAGTATTAACCCTAGAAGGCAACTGCCGGTTTGGACCCCTGAAGCTGAAGTTGGGACGGATGAAGCGTCATTGCACCGACATGGGGACCCTCATGGCCGCTTTGGTGAAATATGCTGATTCTGATAGTACCAAGGATCCCGAATCTGATGATGACAAGACAGGGAAAGGGAAGAAGAACAGCAGCTCCAAAGGTCAGCAGCATCACTGGGCAGGCAATGGTGGAGGAGGCAAGCGTAAAGCGGATGGTAACATGGACTTTGTGGCTAATACCAACGCACAGGACAATGGCCAGCGACACAAGGGTAGGCCGAAAAATCATAATGGAGCACCCAACCCTAACCCAAACCGCCTAAACTATCTGCTAAGCCAGCCCTATCCAAGACATGGGACGAAGGAGGCACCGGCAAACCACCTTTGGAAAGATTGCTTTATTATGCAGGAGTTCAAGAATTCTAATAATTTCCGGTATGATCACGAATCTGGCAGTGGCTCGGGATCTGGGCCGGGTTACGGTGGAGGAAGTTCCGGTTCAGGATTCAATGGTAATTTGTGCGGACATAATGGTCAAAATAGTCAGAACAACCAGGGTGGTTACAACCAACAGCAAGAACAATCAGGTTACCAGAGCAACCCAAAGCAGTTGAGTAATGGGCAGTACCATGTCTTCACCACTAGCTTGGACAAGCGAGACCGGAAAGTTCAGAGGCGGGCGGTCAACTCTGTTGAACCGGCCATACCCCGTTATCTACGTTGGTCTGAACAGTCAATCATATGGAGCAGAGAAGATCACCCTCCCCAGGTCGATAATCCAGGTCTGTTGGCTCTGGTGGTGGCGCCTCAGGTGGGAGGTTACAAGTTCACCAAGGTGCTCATGGATGGAGGGAGCAGCATTAACATCCTGTAGTATGAGTCTTTCTGTCGTATGGGACTAACATATAAGAATCTCAAACCGTCTAATACAGTATTCCACAGTGTAGTGCCTGGCAGATCAGCATATCTCATTGGTAAGATAGCTCTGGAAGTGGCCTTTGGGGATGATCATGATTCCAGGTCGGAGACATTGACGTTTGAAGTGGTGAAAATCCAAAGTCCATATCATGCCCTGTTTGGGCAACCGGCCTACGCCAATTTTATGGCTCGGCCCTGTTATGTGTATTTGCAGCTCAAGATGCCAGGTCACAAGGGGACAATAACGGTTCACGGAAGCCGCAAAATCGCTTTGGAATGCGAGGAAGGAGATGCGGCTTATGCAGAGTCGGTTTGTGCCACCGAGGAGTTGAAGTACTATAAAGACAATGTTGATCCGGCGGACATGACTCCGTTGAAGAAGCCAACTACGGAGCATGATCCGGCCCTGAAGTTCAAATCGGCAGCAGAAACTAAGCTTGTTGACTTCGTACCTGGTGATTCGTCCAAGCAGTTCAGCATCAATGCCAACTTGGATCCAAAATAGGAAAGCGCGCTCATCGAGTTCATCCGTGAGAATCGGGACATTTTTGCATGGAAGCCCTCTGACATGCCAGGTGTACCGAGGCAACTCGCTGAGCACACACTTAATGTGGATCCTAAATATAAACCGGTGAAATAGTTCCTCCGCCGGTTTAACAAAGAAAGACGCAAGGCAATTGGAGAAGAGGTAGCCAGGATCTTAGCAGCTGGCTTTATTGTTGAAGTTTTTCACCCTGAGTGGCTTGCCAATCCGGTGCTGGTCCTCAAGAAAAATGGCACCTGGCGCATGTGTGTGGATTACACAGATCTTAATAAGGCTTGTCCAGCAGATCCTTTTGCCCTCCCCCGTATTGATCAAATTATTGATGCTACGGCGGGCTGTGAGCGTTTAAGTTTTTTGGATGCGTATTCTGGCTATCATCAGATCAAAATGGCAGTTAAGGACCAGGAGAAGACGGCATTTATAACTCCTTTGGAGCCTTCTGCTATGTGTCTATGCTCTTCAGGCTCAAGAGTGCCCAAGCAACTTACCAACGGTGTGTACAAAATTGTCTTCACAAGCAGATTGGCTGTAATGTACATGCTTACGTGGATGATATCATGGTTAAGTCCAGGGAGAAGGAGACTCTGATTGATGATTTGAAGGAAACCTTTGATAACCTGAGAACATACAAGATGATGCTTAATCCAGACAAGTGTGTCTTTGGTGTACCGGCGGGCAAGTTATTAGGCTTCTTGGTGTCCAATAGGGGAATTGAGGCTAATCCGGAGAAGATCACAGCCATCACCTCCCTCGCTAAACCGAAGTGTATCAATGATGTTCAGCGCCTGGCAGGCCGGATTGCTGCGTTAAGCCGGTTTATCAGTCACCTCGGTGAGAAGGCAATCCCTTTGTATCAGATGTTGAAGAAGACCTATCAGTTTGTCTGGAGTTCTGCTGCTGATGAAGCATTTGAGGACTTAAAACGGCAATTGGCCAATCCGCCTGTGCTCGCCGCTCCCATTGACAAGGAGCCGTTGCTGCTATATGTTGCTGCTAATGCTCGGGCGGTCAGCGTGGCTATTGTGGTAGAGCGAAAGGAGGCAGGTAAGGAGCATCTGGTTCAACGTCCGGTCTATTATATCAGCGAGGTGCTCCGCATTGGCAGAAGCTGGTGTATGGAGTTTTTATGGCAAGCCGGAAGCTTAAACAATACTTCCAAGGGCATCCAATTACAGTGGTCAGTTCTGCTCCTTTGGGAGATATCATCCAGAACCGGGAAGCAACTGGCCGGATTGCAAAGTGGGCTATAGAGCTGGGGCTGCACGGTTTGAAGTATGTGCCTCAGACAGCGGTTAAGTCTCAAGCACTTGTTGATTTCATCAATGATTGGACGGAAATGCAAGCACCTGAAGAAAAGCCGGATCACACGTATTGGACCATCCATTTTGACGGATCCAGGCAATTGGATGGCTCGGGGGTTGGAGTCGTATTAACTTCCCCATGAGGTGATAAGTTTTGTTATGTTCTCCGCTTAATGTTCCCTTGTACTAACAATGCAGCTGAGTATGAAGCCTTGCTCCATGGTCTCCGGATGGCTAAGGAGATGAATCTAAGTCGAGTTAAGTGCTTCGGTGACTCGGACCTTGTGGCTCAGCAGGTGTCTGGCACTTGGGACTCCAAGGACCCACTCATGGCGGCATATCGTCATGAGGTGGATATTGTTGCAGGTTATTTCAGAGGCTATCAGGTGGACCACGTGGACCGGCGGAAAAATGAAGCGGCGGACACTTTAAGCCGGCCGGGCTCTCAGCGCAAACCGGTCCCGCCCAATGTTTTTCTGGATGTGCTGCACAACCCGTCGGTCAAGATCCCTGGTTAAGAGGATTTGGCTATTCCTGATCCGGAGGCTCAGTTGGTGGCACCTCTTCATGTTATTCCGGATTGGACGCTTCCTTACCTGGAGTACAAGAACCGGGGCGAGTTGCCAGAGGATGAGATTCTGGCCCGGCAGATAATCCGGCGATCCAAGTCCATGGCTATCATCAACGGCGAGTTGCATCATTGTAGTGTATCAGGAGCTTTTCAACGCTGCGTGTCTCCTGAAGAAGGCCGTGAAATTTTGCGTGAGATCCACGAAGGAGATTGTGGTCACCACGCCGGTTCAAAGTCTCTGGTGGCTAAAGCGTTTCGGCATGGCTTCTATTGGTTAACTGCTCATGCTGATGCGGAGGATCTGGTCAGACGATGTGATGGTTGCCAAAGGTTTTCAAGACGTGCTCATGTACCGGCTCAAGAATTGAGAATGATTCCAATTACTTGGCCGTTTGCGACTTGGGGGCTGGATATGGTTGGGCCTTTCAAAAGGTCCAAAGATAAGAAGACCCACCTCCTAGTGGCGCTTGACAAATTTACAAAGTGGGTGGAGGCAGAACTTGTTGGCAAGTGTGATGCGGCCACGGCGGTCCAGTTCATCAAAAAGGTGATTTTCCGGTTTGGCTTTCCGCACAGTATTATCACAGATAATGGTACCAATTTGTCCAAAGGTGCTATGAAGGAGTTCTACAAACGGGAGCACATCCGGCTCGACGTTTCATCAGTGGCACATCCACAGTCCAATGGTCAAGCAGAAAGAGCTAATCAAGAGATCTTGAGAGGCATCAAGCCCCGGCTCATGGTTCGTTTGCAGAGAACGCCGGGTTGTTGGGTAGAAGAATTACCGTCTGTGTTATGGAGCATCAATACAACACCCAACAGATCAACAGGATACACACCGTTCTTCATGGTTTATGGAGAGGAGGCGGTTCTCCCCAGTGATATCCGTCATGATTCACCTCGTGTAATGGCTTATATTGAAGCGGACAACGAGACAGCACAGCAAGATGCTTTGGACCGGTTGGATGAAGAGCGTGACATCACAGCCGCCCGATCGGCGATTTATCAGCAGGATCTTCGTCGTTATCACGGTCGCTGGGTCAGAACCAGAACCTTTCAGGAGGGAGATTTGGTGCTTCGGCTCATCGAAGATCAGACTGATATGCATAAGTTATCCCCACCTTGGGAGGGGCCCTTCGTGGTCAGCAAGAATCTGCACAACGGGACATACTATCTGGTCGATATTCGAGAACATAAGGACTCACGTATATCAGAGGAGGAGACCAACAGGCCGTGGAACATAGCTCATCTTCGGTCTTATTATACCTGAGCCATTGGTTCTACTTATGTACATATTACAACGATGTATATATTAACTATAATAAAACAGAACCTTAGCTAAAGCGGGGTATCTGTTCTTTTACATCATGTGTGGTTACACGGAGTTGTTCTAAAGCGACTTCCGGTTTACCCCTTGAGTTCATTTTGCTAAAAGCATCGTGTTATATCACTTGGAGGATTGGTCGTGTCCGAACCAATACCATGCCTCTTGATAGGCAAGAGCCACAAGATCACTTGGGGACTTGGTCATGTCTGAACCAATCATGCCCCTTGATCGGCCTAAGGCCACAAAATCACTTGGGGGCTTGGTCGAACCCGAACCATGACCATGCCATTTGGTTGGCATAAATGCCACGGTTTCATTTGGGGACCTGGCTGACTAGAACCATAGTTACACCTAACGGGAGCTTGGTCGTGTTTGGCCATGGTAATGCTATTTGATCAGCTTAAATAAACCTTTTTTGGCAAACAGTTTTGTCATTGCTTTTGCTTCACAATTTTCTTTGAAGGGTTTTTTTTTGCTTTTTATTGCGTTTTTTAAACCGACAAAGTTTTTTAACCAATCAATTGACGGAACACAGTTCACGTCAATCCGGAGACTATTTGCCCAGTTTGATCCTTGTTGTTAACATCCTCTTATGGAGTAACACG
>NC_041392.1:691848035-691869251 GCF_002162155.2 Triticum dicoccoides | reverse complement strand
ATATATATATATATATATATATATATATATATATATATATATATATATATATATATATATATACAGGAGCTGTTATCTCCTCCAACAGTGTGGGTTTGCAAAACTCCGCTTCAAGATTGGCCAAGCCAACTTCACACTCAACGATGGCAGGTATTATGTATCTCAAAAATTTGATCATATACTTAAAATTTTGTTTTGGATGTTTTGATTTCATATATACAGACATCATATTCCGCCTGACGGTACAACCGCGGTCGCACTTGACGAATTTATCATTTCAGAAAGTGTTTTGGAAAGTTCATTACCACAGGAAGAACAAATTATGCACGAAGGCATATCAACATCAAAGGTATCAGCTAGCCTATTACAAGGCAACATGGTGCCCATAATAATATAATTGTTTTTCGCAAAGGAGAGGCAGTTTTAAAACCGGCTTCCGGTTCAAGCTTGGTCACCAGCCTGGCCTAATGGTTGTGGGTCATCCTGCGCCGCTTCAACCTCTGTTTCTCTACCCAGTGGCTGGAAATCCACAATTGTCCAGTCGATTCCCATTAATGCTTGAAAAACAGCTTCATCATGGATCAGCAATGACGGGTCAATATCGGGAGCGTAGGTATGCTTACGGATTGGAGGGATCAGATTTTCTGATTCATGGATTGGTGCAGCTATTCGCTTGTTCTGACTGTCATATTGCGCTTGATAATGAGACAATTCTGCTTCCTCAGCCAACTGACAAGCTAGCGGACGTACCTCCCGGTTTATTGCTCGCAGATCCGCTTCACCAAATTCTGACCCGTCTTCCTTCAAGCTGGGATAGCCCTGAGCCGCTTCAATAGGATCAAAATCCGGCACCCAGGCTTTTGCCCGGATTAAGGCATTGATTGCACCAGTTCGAGCAGCAGATTTCTTTAGCTCTTCAACCCGGGTAGGAAGCACTGACAGTTTCATCAGAGTATCTTGAATCAAAGTGGGCGTCGGTTTGTTATGAGATGTGGTACAGATGATCCGCTGGGCACCAGTATACAATTGTTCAACCAATGTATAGGCGGATTTCTATTTCTTCCGCACATCTGACCCCAAGTGACCAATGCGTGTCCCTGAAATACCATAAAGGGTTTAGTAAACCGGCGACTCTGTAAGAAGGCAGAGCCAATTCAGAAGGCAAGCTGGCTTACCAAAGATAGCAGTGGTCATGGCATGCACGTGCCGCTTTATGCTGGTCAGTTCATCCGCCACTGGTTTTAGTGCAGCCTCGGCATCCTCTGCTCGTTTGATCAAAGCGGACTTTTCAGTGTCCCAATCCGCCCGTTTCTTCTTGAAGTTCTCCTTAAGTTGCTCCATGGCGCTTAAAGCGCTGGCCAATTCCTCTTTTGCTTTGGAGGTTTCAGCCTGTTGGGTTTTCAGGTTTTCTTGGAGATCGGTGACTTGGTTTTCTTTCGTCTTCAGCTCTGCCTGCATGCATACAGATACATCCTTCAACAAATCGGTATAAGGATTCAAGTACCAACCACATAACAAGTTATGCACTTAGCACTTGGGGGCTAATGCATATTCGATCTTCATCTTTCAATTGTTTACAAAATCCCAAGATCAATACAAGTATTCAACTTGGCACTTGGGGGCTAATGGCTATTTGCTCATATATATTCTGATGCGGTAGTTTCAATTACTTAAAGTACCGGTTTAACTACGCTAAGTTGAACCGGCCCTTGGGGGCTACATCAGCGAATTTCAAAGCATCAAGATTTATATTATTAAGTGCCGGTTTGAAAGAATACTACAAACCGGCCCTTGGGGGATAGGAGAGTCGGCAAGAATGGAAGCATACAAGCAAGAAGGAGCATATGGAAGTTACCTCATATTCATCTTTCATCACATTAACCAGACCGGCTTCATAGTCGCGACTGGTATACAGCCGGTTCAGATAGCCGGAATGGATATCTTTGGGCGTTCAGAGCAGCGTAAGTCGTCAGATCAGCGTTCCACTTGCATTTGCCAAAGGAAGCAAATTCTTCCTTGGCAGAATGTTTGGATAAAGCGATAGGATTGCTTGGCTCAGTATGGCCAGTGCCAGTAATGACAACCTCATCATCCTTGGTACCGCCGGTTTGCACTGGATCTGTTAGCTTGTCAGTAGGTTTTGCTGGACCGGTGGAGCTTTCAATCCGGATGGAACCTGTGGGCTGATTGACAGGACCTAAGGTATCAGTAGGTCTCTCTTCAGCAATAAGATCATCATCTTGCTGCGGTGGATCGTTGGGAATATCCTCAGGAATAGCCACTTCAACATTGGGTGTCTTGCCTGCTTCAAGAATGACATCTTCTTCGGCCGCTTTGTCCAAGCGGGCCTTCTTGCTTGGCCTAGGTTTGGCCCTGAGAAGAATAATAAAATCAAATATAGCATATGGTCTAAGGAGATGTACTGCAAACATCACAATAAGTATAGCTTACCCAAGCACCGTTTTAAGCGGTGGGAGCTGAGTAGCCGATGACTCGCCAGAAGATGAGTGGGGAGTAACCTGGTAATCGGAGTCAGACGGATTAAGAGGTTGACGAAAGCAGCCCGCTTTAGGACAAGCACTGACAAGCAAATTAGAGACCTCTGAATAGCGTTTCCGAACCAGACTATTCGGTAAACCGGCGGAGGTAACTACCTGGTCACTGTGCCGGGTTGTGCAACGAGCTTCGTGTTGTTGGGTCTTCATAAGAAATTTAGGATCCAAATAAGCAAGAGGATGAGAAAATTTAACTTTCCGGTTTGCCTGGCAGATTTTTTGTGAAGGCAAAGTTTCTGAATCGGAAGAGAGAATAATTACCCTGCAACATCCGCGTGGTTGGCTTCGGTATCATCCTGACAAATATCATCATCAATAAGACGCATGAAAAATAAACCAAGTGAGTCAAGCTCTACCTCAAAGTCCGGATTATCCACATCATCATCAGGGGACGGATTAGAAGATGCAGTGGTTCTTTTCCTGTGGGTAGTCTTCTTCAAAGCTTTAGTTTTTTGCCGACTTGCTCTTTCCGGTTTGTCTGGTTTTTCTGGTTTCTCCTGCTGCAGTTTTTTGCTCCAAAACGGATCATTCCGTGATTACGCAGACATTGATATTAAACAATGACCAGACATATCAATAACAGATTCAACAAAGAGAAAAATCAAAGTCTTACAGCTGGCGGTTTGTTGGTGGCACAGAAGGGAAGCAGGCCGGTTCTAGCGCAGACGTGTTCCGGTTCATTCAGCATCTTATTCACAGCCTCTGTGATTTCTTCATCGGAGAGCTGGATTTTTGAATGTCGCAGTGGGTCATCAACACTGTCAGTATACTCGCACATCAAACTGGAGCGCTGACTAAGGGGCAGTATGCTCCATGATATCCAGCAGCGAGCGAGATCAACCCCTGTTAAACCGTTGGCCATCAAGGCTCTGAGCTTTGACAGTTGGGGAGCATATTTGCTTCTCTCCTGGGCAGTCAATCTTTGAGGAAAAGGGTGTGTATTGCTGAGTCGCTCCGGACGAAAGCCAGGCAAGGGATTCTCACCAGCAGGGGAGGTGTCTTTGCAGTAGAACCATGTCTGATTCCACTCCTTGGGGTGACTGTGCAGCTTGGCGTGAGGGTATGTGACCTCTTTTCTTTTCTGAATCGCCACGCCACCCAACTCCGTCTTAGAGCCATCAGTTAACTCAGTATGGCGGTTTAGATGGAAAAGGTCTCTGAACAATTCCACTGTGGGCTCCTCTTGAAAGAACACCTCACAGAGCACTTGGAAGTGACACATATTTGTAACAGAGTTGGGGCCAGTGTCGTGCGGATGGAGTTGGAAATCGGCTAAAACATCCTGGTAAAATTTAGAACCGGGCGGCTTAAAGCCCCGGGCTAAGTGATCTACCAAAACAACAACCTCTCCTTCTCGAGGTGTGGGAGGGCATTCTTTGCCAGGAGCCCTCCAATGGATGGTATCTTTGCTGCCTAAAGCGCCAATCAGGACTAAATCGTCCAGTTGATCCTCTATGATGCGAGAAGGAACCTAATTGCACTCATATATTTGCTTGGCCATGATGGAATCTACAAGGTAGAAGATCCCGGTTCAAAAAATGCATTTGATCAAGGTACGTTGGTATGTGCACTGTTAAAACGGAGACAGAACTATCTGAACCGGAGTTCATGAAGCAACCAACATCTGGCGGTTCAACAAGGGGACTAATGGCATATACCGGTTTGGAAAATATTCTATAAGGTTAAACCGCCTGATCTAAGCATTGAAAAACTAAGATTGCGGATGGACAAGTACGCAGAAACAGGTTTCACAAGATTTCTTTACAGCATTGGATCTGAAGCAAGTTCAGAAAAGAGATAAATACTTAGAGGTTCAAAGGAGCAGTACCGAATGAATGAGCAAAACTTTCATATAGATCTATGGTTTGAGATGCATAAGTGAAGGCGAAGGTCAAACAACTATCATTGCACAGAGTAAAGATTTGCGGATTCATCTAAATATCTATCGTATGAGCAAGAGGCAGACGATGAACACTAAAGAACTGCTAAACCCTAGGCCAGATCTGCGGGGGAAAGGATAGAAGATTTACCGGAGCTGAGGAAGATGCGGAAGGTTGCCGCGATGTTCTAGTGCGCTCAGGTTGATGCAGCAGCCAAGGATGAAGCAGAGGTTGGCGGCGGCGGAGCTCTGAGGCTGGCGACGCGAGGAAGATGAAGAAGGCACGGAAGGAGAAAAGAAATGACCCTTCGGTCCTATTTATAAGGTGAAAGAACATGAGTCAGGCGCGACAATCAAGGGGCCACAAAACGGAGCTGTCGCCTCGATTTCCGCTGATCTATTAAACAAAGAAGCATAATTGATAGCTTCGTTATGACACGTGACTTCATTCCAGTTTACAGCAATCAGAGAAGATGACATCATGGCGGTTTACCAATTTATAAGAAGATGTTGAAGATGAAGCTTTTATTAAAGGATTGACATGAACCCGTTCAAATCAATCTGGGGCCTAATGTTGGGGATATTACTACTGGGCGTAAACCGGCCTATCTGGGCCGGGTTAACTTCGTCAGTAGTTAAGTATGTTAAAGCCCAAGAAGACAGAGGAGGGCTGAAGGCCCATGGTCGGTTCAAGGCCTGTAGCCATAAACCGGCGTTAGTAGTTAACCTGTATTGTAAGTTAGGAATAAGTAGAGACCAAACCGGACACATCTATGAGCCGGTATTGGGACTCTGTAAGCCGACGGGAGTCACCCGTGTATATAAGGGGACGACCCGGCGGCGGTTCAAGGAGAACAGACAACAACTCGAGACATAGGCGAAGCTTGTTTGCTCCCTAGTCATCAAAACCCCATCAATTCCATAACAACTAGATGTAGGCTTTTACCTTCATTGAAGGGGCCGAACTAGTATAAACTCTCTTGCGTCCTTGTGACGCTTTAACCCCTTCAAGCTAACCCGTCGCGATGGCTCCACGACTAAGTCCTTTCTCTAGGACATCTACCGTGACAAAACCACGATAGTTCCCCTTACAATAGAAGCACTTAGTCTCGGGTTTGGGTTCAACCTTGGGTTCCCTCACTGGAGCGGCAACTGGTTTGCCATCCATGAAGTTTCCCTTTTAGCCCTTGCCCTTCTTGAAACCAGTGGTCTTGTTAAACCATCAACACTTGATGCTTCTTCTTGATTTATACCTTTTGCGGTCTTAAGCACCGCGAACAGCTCCGGGATCAACTCCATCCCTTGCATGTCATAGTTCATCACGAAGAGCTAGTAGCTTAGTGATAGTGGCTAGAGAACTCTATCAATCACTATCTTATCTGGAAGTTTAACTCCCACTTGATTTAAGTGATTGTAGTACCCAGACATTCTGAGCACATGCTTACTAGCTGAGCTATTCTCCTCCATCTTGTTGGCAAAAAGAACTTGTCAGAGGTCTCACACCTCTCAACACGGGCATGAGCCTGAAATCCCAGTTTCAGCTCTTGGAACATCTCATATGTTCTATGGCGTTTAAAACGTCATTGGAATCCCGATTCTAAGCCGTAAAGTATGGTGCACTAAACTATTAAATAGTCATCAGGATGTGTTTGTCAGGTGTTCACAACATCCACAGACGACGTTGTAGGGGTTTGCACATCGAGTGGTGTATCAAAGACGTAAGCCTTCTATGTAGCAGTGAGGACACTCCTCGAACTACGGACCTAGTCCGCATCATTGCTTACAATATCTTTCAACTTAATCTTTCTCGAGGAACGTATTGAAACAGGGAGCTACAACGTGAGCTATTTATCTACACCATATTTGCAAAGACAATTTACACTACTAGGGAAAAGGCTAGCAGCAGCGCGGGTTTTAGGTGTATCAGCAGCGCGGGGACCGGCGCTACTAATAAGGCGCTACAGCTAACAGTTAGCAGTAGCGTGGGAGAAACCCACGCTACTACTAACTTTGTTAGTAGTAGCGTGTGCCACCCACGCTACTGCTATTACAGACTTGCGCTACTACTAATGAAGTAGTAGTAGCATGCCTACAATACCAGCGCTACTAGTATCCTAAATACTAGTAGCGCACAGTTTTTTCCCACGCTACTACTAACCTATTAGGAATTAAAAAAAAATCAACCAATTCCATTCCATCACACAATTCCTCATTGTAGCGGCAACTCATGTTTAATTCAAATCGCACAGTGTTGTGAGTAGCAACTTGGTAAGCAACTACCTAAGTAAGCTCTACTGCTATTAACTTGGTAAGCAACTACCTAAGTAAGCTCTACTGCTATTACTCATCGGGCAGCCTCAATGAGCCGCACCTGACCGACGGTAGCCGCCGTCGTGACTTGCGACACCATCACGACCCTCTCCCTGGCCCTCGGCTCCAGCTGGCCTCGATCGATGTCGTCCTCGTGCCTGCCTTGCCACTAGCGGGCTGCTTCTCCTCTGCTCGCCTAGGTACCCTACTTCTCCTCAGCGCTCCCGGGCCCAGGTCCCCTGCTTCTCCTCGCGTCTCCAGCAGCAGCGATCAGGAGGCGGATCCAGCAACACGCCTAGGTCACAGATCCTAGGTCCTCAGTGCTCCAGCAGCAGCAATCTAGGGCCTTCTTCTCCTACTCGTTCTTCTCCTGAGCATGCTCCTACTTCTCCTACAACAAAAGCAACATCAGGTCAATGACAACAGCGGCAGGTCAATAACAACAGCAGCAACTCCTGGGAATGCTTCAATTTAAGTCCATTTCTTTGATCAACAACTTATGCTAAGGACGACGTGCTATTGAACTTTGGAAAGTATAGTATGAATATGACAACAGCAGCAGCAGTTTTACAACAAAAACTAAACTACTAAAATTACAGCAAATGCAAGTTAACTGAACATTTTGATCTACTTCAAGTTCATTGATCTCCATTACCTACTGGAGTACTCCATTTTAAGCTACTGAAGCTACTCTAACTATCCTATTTTACTCTAACGGAAACTAAACTAAGCAAGCACTACTGCTTGCAAGTCCTACACTAAACTAAACAATCATGATTTCTAGCAACAACAATCATCATCTTCAAGTCCTAACTTAATAGCAGCAAAGAGAAGAAGAGAAGAAGAGAAAAGAGGAGAAGAGAAGAAAAGAGATGAGAAGTTTCTGTTAAGGAAAAATAATTACGCCTCTCTTCAAATGAATCAAATGAGTAGCTCTATACTGCATGTTTAATTAAAGTAACTGAAAATGTTTCTGTTAACTTAAATTAACAGAAAAAGGTTTTATTTGAAGTAACTGAAAAAGGTTTCAGTTAAATTGACTGAAAAAGGTTTCAGTTAACTGAAGAGAGGTTCCATTTAATCCATTTACAGTACTCCTAATGCTTGTGCTGCAGTAAAACTACTCCTAATGCTACAACAGTTAACAACAACTGAAATTACTGTAATGTTCAAATATTACAGTACATACTCCACTGAATATTACTGAAACTTAATAGAGGTCAGAAAATATGCTTCGTTTCAGATAAATTTTGACAAATCCAGTGTGACAACTTCATTTCAGTCAAATTTTGTCAAATCCATTGTTACAGGCTAGCAGCAGTAGCTTAGTTACAGAATTGGGAGTAGAAGTTGTTACAGGCTAGTAGTAGTAGCTACAAATTTACAACTTCATTTCAGACAAATTTATAACTTCATTTCAGAATTAGGAGTACAACTTGATTTCACTAAATCCAGTGTTACAGGTTAGCAGTAGTAGCAAGGGAACTGTAAGATTAACAAAGCTACAGAAAATCAACAAGCTATTTCAAAGGATGATTCATGACTAACAAAGGTTGGCCTTGGCGAAGCTGCACATTCATGACTAAGCTACAGAAGTTGGAGTAACAGAAGCTACAGAAGCTTCACAAGAAGATTAACAAAGACGTGCAAGATTAACAAATCAACTACAGTGTTGGATGGATGGATGGACGATAAGGAGATTACCATGAGGATGACGACGCCGTGGCACCGTGGCGGGGCAGGGCCCGCGCTACCAAGGTGGGGGCACCATTAGGACGACGCCGCCGCTCCGCTGGTCTGGTGCTCTGCTACTCTGGCGTCGCTCTAGATTCGCCGCTTGGGCCACACTCTAGGTCCGCTGCTCCACATCCAACGCCTCCATCGCTCACATACAGCACGTGCGCAAGCCTCCGTCGCATAGAAGCTCATCACCGGCGCAAAAAAACTTAATCTTTTCACCTAAGTACGTTGGTGGACACCTTCAGACAGATGTGGGAATTAATCCCTGCAGCATTAATCAAGGATACAACAAAAAATTGTCAAGGGGAAATCTCGGTGCAGTAGCACGACAAAAACTGAACTTGAGTAAAGTAAACCTGGTTGCGTAATCACTTATTAGATTGACCGAACTTATTCTTTGCACAAATGAGAAATCTGAAGCCCCTCTTGTACTTTTGCCGCTGCTACTAGTACAACCTAAGCACTAACAACCAATGAGCAAGAAATATAATGCAGGAAGAAAAGAATACATCCATCTGAAGCCCTTAACATGAACCAGATCCTCTTACACGTGCAGAATATCAACATTGGCCAACTAAAATCAGTCACAAACATGGATTTCACATGCAGGTCAGCAGTAAATCACGCATCTACGCAGGTCAACTAGGATAAGCAGGTGAACAAAATCTTCATCTAACGAGGAAACTCTGATGAAAGATACCATCTCTTGCTTTGTATCTTCTGTAGACATTCTTACACTGAATTTATGAACACATTCTTCTACTATCCACTACTTACTATTCACAGGGATTTAATGCTAAAATAAAGGTACTACAACAATCTAGTCTAGATAAACAACACAGGGCGCAGGGGGAAGTCCTCTTCATAACAAAATCTCGCGGAAACCGCCTCATTAGTTGGAATTAGGATGCCATGGCAAGATGAACTGAAAAAGGAAAAAAAGGCAGCCGCACTGACCTTGATGAACTCGGCGGCGACGCCGCGGACGCGCTCGACGAGCAGGCCGGCGCCCTCGAGCTCGCGCACCAGGCATGCCACGCTGTCCTTCCCCGCTTGCACACGGCCTGCCAAATCGAATCCAAGGGGGTCAGGGGCTGCCTACGGTGAAGAGAAAGAGAGGATAATGGGGAACCTCACCTCCATGGCGTCGGTCCGCACTAGCAGCAACAGGAGGAGGGTCGAAGGAGCAAGTAGTAGGACCACCGGCGGGCCGTCTGCATCGGCGGAGGGCAAGAGGGAGCCCTCCCCGCGCCGCGCCGCACCCGGAGAAGGGGGACCCTAGCTAGGGTTTGGGGCCAGCACAAGGGCACGGCGAGGAGGAGGATCCGCATGTGAGGTGGGGGCGCCGGTGGTGGGGTTGGGGGAGAGGAGGTCGTCGGCGTCGGTGGTGGCGGCGGGGTTGGTTGGGGGAAACATGGGGAGTGGAGGACGAGGAGAGGCGTCGTGGGAGAGAAAGGCAGAGCAAGGGTGAGAGGCTGAGGTGGGGCAGCAAGGAGATAACTTAGCAGTAGCATTGGGTTTATACCCCACGCTAATCCAACGCTACTACTATGGCATGTCTTGGGTGCACGGTTGAGACCATTTAGTAATAGCGTGGGATTTATAACCCGCGCTGCTACTATCAACTTAGTTGTAGCGTGGGTTTATAACCCGCGCTACTACTATGGCTGGTCCGGAGGGGCACGGTGAAAATCACTTAGTAGTAGCGAGGGTTATAAAATCGCGCTACTACTATCACATCATTAGTAGCGTGGTTCCTTTAAGCTCGCTACTGCTAGTTAGCAGTAGCGCCTGTTTTTAAACCGCGATGTTGCTAAGATTCTGTGTATAACGTTTTCCCTAGTAGTGTTAGACTATGTTCATGATAATTGAGTTCATCTAATCAAATTATTTAATGAACTCGCACTCAGATAGACATCCATCTAGTCATCTAAGTGAAACATGATCCGAATCGACTAGGCCGTGTCCGATCATCACGTGAGACGGACTAGTCATCAACGGTGAACATCTCATGTTGATCGTATCTTCTATACGACTCATGTTCGACCTTTCGGTCTTCCGTGTTCCGAGGCCATGTCTGTACATGCTAGGCTCGTCAAGTCAACCTAAGTGTATTGCGTGTGTAAATCTGGCTTACACCCGTTGTATTCGAACGTTAGAATCTATCACACCCGATCATCACGTGGTGCTTCGAAACAACGAACCTTCGCAATGGTGCACAGTTAGGGGGAAAACTTTCCTCGAAATTATTGCGAGGGATCATCTTATTTAAGCTACCGTCGTTCTAAGCAAATAAGATGTAAAACATGATAAACATCACATGCAATCAGATAGTGACATGATATGGCCAATATCATTTTGCTCCTTTTGATCTCCATCTTCGGGGCTCCATGATCATCGTTGTCACCGGCATGACACCATGATCTCCATCATCATGATCTCCATCATCGTGTCTTCTTGAACTTGTCTCGTCATCTATTACTTATACTACTATGGCTAACGCTTTAGCAATAAAGTAAAGTAATTACATAATGTTTATGTTGACACGCAGGTCATAAATAAATTAAGACAACTCCTATGGCTCCTGCCGGTTGTCATACTCATCGACATGCAAGTCGTGATTCCTATTACAAGAACATGATCAATCTCATACATCACATATATCATTCATCACATCCTTTTGGCCATATCACATCACAAGGCATATGCTGCAAAAACAAGTTAGACGTCCTCTAATTGTTGTTGCAAGTTTTTACGTGGCTGCTATAGGTTTCTAGCAAGAACGTTTCTTACCTACGCCAAAAGCACAATGTGATATGCCAATTTCTATTTACCCTTCACAAGGACCCTTTTCATCGAATCCGATCCGACTAAAGTGGGAGAGATAGACACCCGCTAGCCACCTTATGCAACTGGTGCATGTCAGTCGGTGGAACTAGTCTCACGTAAGCGCACGTTTAAGGTCGGTCCGGGCCGCTTCATCCCACGATGCCGCCGAATCAAGATAAGACTAGTAACGGCAAGTAAATTGACAAAATCGACGCGCACAACTGCTTTGTGTTCTACTCGTGCATAGAAACTACGCATAGACCTAGCTCTGATACCACTGTTGGTTATTGTAGCAGAAATTCAAAATTTTCTATGCATCACCAAGATCAATCTATGGAGTAATCAAGAAATGAGGGGAAGGAGAGTGCATCTACATACCCTTGTAGATCGCTAAGCGAAAGCGTTCAAGTGAACGGGGTTGATGGAGTCGTACTCATCGTGATCCAAATCACCGATGATCCTAGTGCCGAACGGACGGCACCTCCGCGTTCAACACACGTACAGCCCGGTGACGTCTCCTACGCCTTGATCCAGCAAGAGGAGAAGGAGAGGTTGGGGAAGACTCCATCCAGCAGCAGCACGATGACATGGTGGTGAAGGAGGAGCGTGGTAATCCTGCAGGGCTTCGCCAAGCACCGTAGGAGAAGAGGAGGACTTGGGAGGGGGGGAGGGCTGCGCCAAAACTTGGGTGCCGCTGCCCTCCCAATCCCCACATATATATAGGGGCAAGGGAGAGGGGGGCCGGTCCCCTCAGATCCAATCTGAGGAGGGGGCGGCGGCCAAGGGGGGTTGCCTTGCCCCCCAAGGCATGGGGGGCGCCCCCCCTTTAGGGTTCCCCCAAACCCTAGGTGCATGGGCCCTAGGGGGGAGGCGCCCAGCCCACTAAGGGGCTGGTCCCTCTCCACATACAGCCCATAGGGCCCTCCGGGGCAGGTGGACCCTCCCGGTGGACCCCCGGAACCCCTCCGGTGGTCCCGGTACAATACCGGTAACCCCCAAATTATTTCGGTGACCGTATGATGACTTCCCATATATAAATCTTTACCTCCGGACCATTCCGGAAAGCCTCGTGATGTCCGGGATCTCATCTGGGACTCCAAACAACATTCGATAACCACGTACATCTATTCCCTATAACCCTAGCGTCATCGAACCTTAAGTGTGTAGACCCTACGGGCTCGGGCGTTATGCAGACATGGCCGAGACAACTCTCTGGTCAATAACCAACAACGGGATCTAGATACCCATGTTGGCTCCCACATGCTCCACGATGATCTCATCGGATGAACCACGATGTCAAGGATTCAATCAATCCCGTATACAATTCCCTTTGTCCATCGGTACGATACTTGCCCGAGATTTGATCGTCGGTACCCCGATACCTTGTTCAATCTCGTTACCGGCAAGTCTCTTTACTCGTTCCGTAACACATCATCCCGTGATCAACTCCTTGATCACATTGTGCACATTATGATGATGTCCTACCAAGTGGGCCCAGAGATACCTCTCTATTTACACGGAGTGACAAATCCCAGTCTCGATTCGTGCCAACCCAACAGACACTTTCGGAGATACCTGTAGTGAACCTTTATAGCCACCCAGTTACGTTGTGACGTTTGGTACACCCAAAGCATTCCTACGGTATCCGGGAGTTGCACAATCTCATGGTCTAAGGAAATGATACTTGACATTAGAAAAGCTTCAACATACGAACTACACGATCTTTGTGCTAGGCTTAGGATTGGGTCTTGTCCATCACATCATTCTCCTAATGATGTGATCCCGTTATCAACGACATCCAATGTCCATGGTCAGGAAACCGTAACCATCTATTGATCAATGAGCTAGTCAACTAGAGGCTTACTAGGGACATGGTGTTGTCTATTTATCCACACATGTATCTGAGTTTCCTATCAATACAATTCTAGCATGGATAATAAATGATTATCATGAACAATGAAATATAATATAATAATAACCAATTTATTATTGCCTCTAGGGCATATTTCCAACATGCGGGTGGTTGGCGGAGTGAGGTTGCGACGGAGGGGTAGGAGCACCGGGGTTCATCACTCGCCCAGTCCCGATACTGGCCGACGGAGGTGGCGTCCGTGGATGTCGTTCTCCTTCTTGCAGGCTCCGTCGTGGTGCTCCCGTTGCCTTCGTGTCACTCCGGGTGAAAGCCTGATCTTCGGGATCAGACGGTGACGGCTTCCTACAGTCGTTTCCCTCTTGAGGGCATCGTCTTGGAGTCCTCGCTCCGGCTTTGTCCGTCTCATTACCCCTCGATGGATTGCTCATATTCGTGGTGGTCTTCGGCTTATCATTAGGGTGCTTTGTCGTCGTTGGGGTGGTGTTTTCGGTGCTCGGCACCTTTAAATCTCGCCTTGGGTGTGTGCGTTGAGTGTGGTGGCGGCGTGCGTTTGTATCTTCTTACTCGTTGTTGTGGTGATGGTGATTTATATATAAAGCGGGGGGAACCATTTTTCTTAATAGATCAGGCTGTGGAGGCCTCCACTTGCAGGTGAGAGGTGAGGCCTCACTGTAGGCAGTGATCTCCGAAGTTGCATGATGCCCAAACATCAAATAAGACTGTTGATGCTCCAAGAAACATATACTTGGCGTCTTTGCAAATTGCACTGACTATACCTCCGCCATCAGCTCGATCAACTGCCCCATCAACTTTTCTATGTGTGTTGCAAATAGATGGCGCAACCTACGTTGGTCGTGAGGGACGGTTACTAGTCCCTCTAAAAGAGCACTCTTCACTGGCAATAGCTCCAGTTTTGCAAGAAATCATTGGATGGACTTGAAGGTAGAGAGTGGGGCTCTGAAATTGTTACCCGTGAGTCACCTTTCTCCAAGCTCATTGGATGAACCACATTTTAACAGAGACATTTACCAATTTGCCTCGTTATGTCTAACTTTTCTTCAGTGGGCTTTATCCGATGGGCAGGCCCAGGTTGCAAGAGTTCTTGGAAATTTCCACGGGGATAGGTGTCCTATAAGACGTGGCACACTTATCGAGAAAGCATGAAGTAACCCAACAATCTAACAGCCAGAAACAACCGGAACGCGAAATCTGACGATCAGAATCTTTATGGCCACAAGTGGTCTGGAAAGTTGCCCAGTTTTACTGTCCTAAAGTTTTTATGGGAAATATGTTTATTTGTTAGTCGGATAAAAGTGGGGAAATTATTGCAGAAAATGAAAAACATAGATGTTCGTATATACAAAGTGACTCATGTGTTCAAAATATATTCCTGCGTATTTGAAAATTGTCTGTAACATATTTGAAAAACTATTCATCGCGATTTGTGAAATGTTCACAAGTTTGTCAGAATGTTCATCGCATATTTTGTAAAAAAAAATCATGTATAAAGAACATAGAAAGGAAAAAACTGAACATGAAAAAGAACAGAAAAATATCTAGTAGAATCCCGAAAGAAAAAAGACAAATAAACAAAAGAATGACAGAAAAACTAGAAGAAAAAGGACAAGAAGTGAAAAAACTGACGAATACCCCCGCACATGGCCCGACAAAAATCGATGATGGATGTGCACAATTCTTGAAAATTCTGCATTTTGAGCATGGAATAGGAATTGCGGATGATACTATTTTTCTCCTTGCACATGAAGTATCTTCTAGTAACTCTGGCAAAACACGACGCAAATGTATGCTCTTTGTGAGTGATATATAGCAAGCACGACGCAAATGCGCGATATATAGCGTCTATACAGTTTCCCAGTAATGGCGGTGCTAGGGGTTTGGTTTGTCACGGTTGTTTTATCCTAGTTTCACGTTTTTTGGTTTGTTTTCTGTCTACCCTTTTTAGTTTTTGTGTTTACCCATTTTGTTCATTTTTTAAAATATAATCATATTTTAACAATAAAACAATATTTACAAAATGGTATTATTTTCAAATTAGATGAAAATTTTGAAAAAGGTGTGGACGTTGTTTTAAAATTACACCAACATTTCTAAAATAGGTGAACACTTTTTAATTACATGAACGTCTACTTAAAATGTGAGAACACTTTACCAATTACATAAAAAAATCATAATTTTACGAATATTTTTTAATACACATTACACCTTTTGGATAAACATTAAAATGTCCCTTATCATGAGACAGTTTATATATCATTGAATGAATATTGTATTAGGATTCTTGCAAGAATAAAACGAAATGAATACTCTCTTATTTTTTAGAAGAAGGAAGAAAATACTCTACTTGTGTTTTTTTTTGAGGAACAAATGCTCTATCTGTTAATGGGGCGCACCATGCAGGCCTATTAATGCTTGTTCACGCGAGCAAGAAACATGATGGGCCTATGCTTATCTCGATGAATATGGCAGTGAGGCAACAACAAACAGGTCCACGATGCCAAATTCAGAACGCGGATGCGTAGCGGGCTTTGAGGCACTTATCGTAACTTCCTCACCAAAGAAACCCTAACCATTCTTCAAGCCAGTCGAATCTTAAGGGCATGTACAATGGTGCTATCTTAGGAGTGCCACGTAGGATAAATGGTGAGGTGGAGGAGAGAGAGAACTCATAAGAAAAGGCTTGTCTTCTCTTATTTAAGATAAGACAAGAGATGATCTCTTAGCACAATTTGTCTCACCATATTTTAAGGAATAACTAGTTATTGAAGATAAGGCTAAGATATAACCCATTGTAGACATATTTTTTTGTCATCTCTAAATTACATGCAAGACTTAAGATAAGACTGTCCTATCAACCATTGTACATGCCCTAAGCGGCCGCCGGCGGCGGGTGCCGAGGACCGATGCGCGGCGCCAAAGTGGCTAAACTACCCTCGAGAAAATTTCGTGGCGTCTATGAAAGACAGCCCGGCCGGTGGGTGGCCGACTTCCGGAGCCATCGCCTCAACGATCGGCACCTTCTCTTCCGAGGCGGAGGCCAAAGCGGCCTAGGATGACTTCGTGACGCGCTTCTCGTTAAGCGGCTACGTTCAGGTTGACATTGGGTCAGCGGCGTCGCCGGCAGACTTGGGCCGCAACGTGCACGGCCAAAAGACCGATCCTATATCTGATGAGTCGAATCAGTCGGAGATGAGACTGAAGCAAGACGATGTTGGGGCGACCGTGCCGTCGTCGGCGCCGTGCGTGTCTTCTTTGACGTCGCCGCCGTGCGTGTCTTCTTTGACGTCGCCGCCACTGCCGGCGGTGGTCATGCCCCATGAGGCGCTACCGTACGTTGATGAGCGGCAGATGGTCGAGCCATTCCTGGCGGAGGATCTCGGCAGCAACGATCTCATCACCGCGGCTGATCTCGCCAACCTGCCTTTGCCGTCCTTGGATGACAAATTGGACTTCAGTTCAGGTGATTGGTCGCTCGCTAGTTCCGGATTACAGTGAGAAAATAAAATATATACAATGTACTCGATCGATCCGACTTCAGTTAAGAATGTAATTTATATCTTCTTCTCAATGATAGTACAACATCTGTTAATCTATCTTTATTACAATATGGATCAAGCAGTAGAATTCAATCTCTGTGTAAGGAATGTGAACTGACGATTTGGTGTAGTAGACATAATCGCAATCAATTGATCAATGTAATGAGATCAGCCCAGCGGTGACAAGGCGCCAGGGCACTCGTAGGTGACCTCGCAGCCCTCCACCGGCGTGAGCTTGATGACGTGCCACACCGAGGTCATGAACACCGGGAGGCGCGCCGACGCCTGGCAGATGCACGAGTTGTCGATGGACATCAGCCGGCGGCAGCAGGCTGTGTCACGCGGGTCGCTGTTGTCGGCGCTGTGGCGGTGCCGCTGTCGACGCCGGTGCCGCCCCTCATGTTCTCCCCCTTCATCGTTGTCATCGTCGTCGTCGTCGTCGTCGTCCCGGGACCGAAGCTCGTAGTCCTTGCTGCCGGGTGTCGTCGACGTGGATGTTTCGTTGAGTAGCTGCCGGGGCACGTAGGGGGGCCTCGACCCCGGGAAGGTCCTCAGGTTGCAGGCCTCGTTTGCGAGGCTGATCTGCGACCGGCAGTAGGCCTGGCCATCCGCGAACCGATGTGTCGTGGTCAGGAGAGTGAAGAGTAGCAGCAGAGCTAGTGCTACGGTTTTCTCCATGCCGAAGACCACAGCTAACTTTGGAGGTGAGTATGGTCGTCCCTGTCTTGGTTTTTGCTGCTGTGATTCGGTTTTGGATAAGGTTGGATGAGCAAGTAGCGATCAGGCTACTTAAGTAGCTTATGGTTCCACCATGAAGATCTTTAAACAATGATGTTGAATTTAGGTTTACCTTTCCTTCTTTCTCAAGAACTCATATGCTGACAGAAGTTGTGACTGTTTGATTAACATGACATGCACGGTATATCTAGTGATAATCTGTGTCTGTTTAGAGTTTAGTACCCATAAACAGTACGTATTCTTGCACCTGAGGTTTGTCGATATATCATAATTTTCATACATGCTAGTAATAACTATGACAGGCTTGGATCTACGATCTTTGTGTGCATCTTGTTAATCCTTACCTTAGGTTGTTGGCTAGCTAGCTAGGCAGACGAGAAGATGGGTAGTTTCGTTGAAACAAAGAGGAGCAGTTATGAGATCAACAGCTGGTAGTCAGGTTGAGATTAATCAAGTTAATCGATTCACATAATCACAGGATCTTTGTATGCATCTTGTTGATCCTCCAACTGCATCTTTGTATGCATCTTGTTGATCCTCCAACAATTATTGGCCAAGAGGGGTAATTATACAAAACCTGGATCAAAAGTAGGTGTAGCTATGTCGGGACTGGTTAAGCGACTGTTTATTAACAAAATATTATTGTTCATTAGCTTAGCCTCCCACAGTTCCACTTTGGCTGCAGCTTTGTACTTCATTTTTTAACAGAAGGATAATCCGTTAGGTGAAACGATTCTCCTTCGTATGATGCAGTACAAGTGATCTACTACAAAGGAGCCGGACACTCATCGAAGAATTCATTTTTCCGCACGGTTTGAATGCCAAATCCCTAGTTGTAAGGCGGACACACCAAAAGTAGCTGACAGTACGGCAGATTGAACACGCAAAACACATGATGTATGGTCAAGAAAACCTCTGTAGATATGGAAAGTACCTACAGAATGAGCAAAAAATCTGAATGAGGGCGTTAGGCATGTAGAGGTATTGTAACTTGTTCTACATCATGACAAATACGATCGTCATGAGGCGTATGCAGTGGCTTTAGGAAGTAAAATTGTAGATCATCTCCTTGGTTTCTTTCAACATCGTTGGATAAGAGATCTACCAACCTAAACTGAGTTGGAACTGCCATGGCGACAATTTGTTCGGTTTTTTTTTTTTGCACAAATACACACGAGTGTGCGTATCATATACTCCCTCTGTTCCATAATGTAGTGCATATATATTTTTTGAAAAATCAAACGTCACAAATTTTGATTAAATTTGTAGACAAAAATATTTACGTTTAGAATGTCAAACCTATATCATTAGATTCATCATAAGATGTACTTTCATATTTTATTTAATTGATATTGTAGACATAAATAGTTTTCTCTATAAACTCGGTCGAAGTTTACAAAGTTTGACTTTTCAAATAATCTACACGCACTGCATTATGATCAATGGAGTGAGTATTAAAGAAGGGGTAAAGATACCCATCCACTTTGATGGTTCTAGTTACATGGTAGCCCAGCATCTACTGTGTCCGCAAGATACATTCATGAAGAACTAGCCTTGAGTATTCATGAAGAACTGCCAAGGGCAGCAATTTGTTCGCTTCTGGAAATGCGGAAGCAGCATGGTTCAGATATCCTTTTTCTGTTCGAAACTCATCTTTATGATACGAGAGGGCAAAGGCTATGTGTGAAGTTAGGTTATACCAGCATGTTTGTTTATTGTAGCGATAGGTGAAGTGGTGGTTTGATCATGTTTAGTAGAAGTAACGTGAACTTGCATTTGAATTTTTTGCATGCCAGTTACATTGATGTGGTCGTGCTAGGAGAATTACCTTGTCAGGACGCAGGGATATATGGCGAACCGGTGTGTGGCGCAACAGACACTGTTACATGGAGGAGAATATGGGATTTTCATACGCAGGGATGTATGGAGCAACAAACACTGTACATGGAGGAGAATTTGGCATTTTCATACGCAGGGATGCTGATTCAGGACATGAATGAATCCTTTACTCAACGTAAAAAGGAAGGTGGGGTACCAAGACCTCTTTCTGACCTTGGCAAAATAAATTTTTGACGCTCAAGTGCATATATAAACCCTAGAGCCAAAAGCAATATCTGAATGAAAGATATATTTTACCGATCTCAACAACCAAATAAGATTTGCGCCTCTTGGAACATAGACACGTAAACCTACATGGTTACTTGGACTAGCAGACTAAGGCTCGAAAGCAGTAGCTTCCAGCAAGAGCTTAGTCTTCCGTCGCGTCGTCATACCATACGCCTCAGTCATATCAAGTTTATTTCCATTTCCGTCACCGGGCGAAACCTCCAGTTGAAGTGATAGAGAAGACTCGCGAGAGCAATCTCGATGTTCTCGAAATAGGCTTTCGCCCCGTTTTATAGATAAAGCACCAACGAAACAGGTACATGGCCAACCGATACAAGATGGTGAGGTAACCCCTCTTACAAAGCCAATCCTGAGATAATCAGCACATGCAGAACGCACGCGACCACTACCAACAAAGAGCACCGGGACTAGACACACCCCACAGTACGACCTAGCAAACCTAAGCTCCACGACAACGCCCTCAAGAGGGAAAACGGCGCAGAGCGTCGCCGTTGCCGAGTCCACACCTGACAAAGGTCTTCACCCGAAGCCCTGACACGGAGAGAAGAACGATGACGACGTCTTCAAGAAGAGCACGACACCCACGGGCGCCGCCGTCATCGGCGCCAAGGCACAAAGCTTTTGCTCAGCAACTCCCACCGTGTCACCATGAGGCCGCCAGGCGTAATGCGGAAGTGCTAGAGTCCCATATCCGGATCAGGACGCCGCCGCTCCAAGCGAGAGGGAACATCCGAGCTACCAGCCGTTGCACGTCCCATTGCCCACACAACCCCGGAGGAGCGCCACCACCATTGCAATGATGCCCGCCGGAGAGCAACCATGCGAACCGCCATCCGGAGCCGCCACCCCGGCATCCCTGTCGCTAGATAGCATATGTCGCGCACATCACGACGCACTCAACCACGGTAGGAAGATCAACGACAGTCCGTCAACTCCTAGCCCGGCATCAGTCCCAGAGTCTAGGTAGGCGCGTCAACCGTAGGAGGCACCACACCTGTGTCCCTAGCCAATCCTGTTGGACATGGAGGGACACAACTCCAAGATTGCCGCCGACTGCCGATGAGTCAGCTCCAAGCCCTTGGCCAAGCGACTCACACGATGCCATGTCCATGGTCACCGACGCCGATCCGCGCATCGACACAACACTACCACGACCACCACCACCGCTACCGCGGATCTTCACCGATGCCATAACGAGAAGACACCACCCCTACCAACCGCAGATACCCATCTTGGCAAGGTTGGAGCAGATCCGTAGCTGCACGAGGAGCAACTAGTCCCGAGCAGGAGGACCGAGTCAAACTCTTGCCCTTACGACCAGCTTGCGTAGTCGGCCCACTACCGGCGAATGCACCCAGAGAGGCGGGCACCACCGCAACGGAAGAGACACATAGGCCGCCGGCAACTCCAGCCGCCGAGTATCCACTCTGGCGCCCTGGCCCGTCATCGACTCCTCAAGCAAGCTTCTTCCCCGGAGTCCAACGCCAAGATCACCACCGGACACCCTCTGCGCCGCCTCCACGCCCGGGAAGGAACCACAGCAACACCTCAGGCCGCCGGACGCCGGATCTCGTGCCAGCCACCGGACCCGGCCCGCGCTCGCCACCCAAG
>NC_041392.1:691815872-691847902 GCF_002162155.2 Triticum dicoccoides | reverse complement strand
CGCCCCCCGCACCAGCCCCCGCAAGGCCCAGCGCCAGCGGAGCACACCACCGCTGTCAACCTCCGCCGGTGCCGCTGACTGATACGTCTCCAACATATCTATAATTAATGAAGTATTCATGCTGTTATTTTTGAAGGAAATATGCCCTAGAGGCAATAATAAAGTTATTATTTATTTCCTTATAATCATGATAAATGTTTATTATTCATGCTAGACTTGTATTTACCGGAAACATAATACATGTGTGTGAATACATAGACAAACAAAGTGTCACTAGTATGCCTCTACTTGACTAGCTCGTTAATCAAAGATGGTTATGTTTCCTAACCATGAACAATGAGTTGTTATTTGATTAACGAGGTCACATCATTAGCAGAATGATCTGATTGACATGACCCATTCCATTAGCTTAGCACCCGATCGTTTAGTATGTTGCTATTGCTTTCTTCATGACTTATACATGTTCCTATGACTATGAGATTATGCAACTCCCGTTTACCGGAGGAACACTTTGGGTACTACCAAACGTCACAACGTAAATGGGTGATTATAAAGGAGTACTACAGGTGTCTCCAATGGTCGATGTTGGGTTGGCGTATTTCGAGATTAGGATTTGTCACTCCGATTGTCGGAGAGGTATCTCTGGGCCCTCTCGGTAATACACATCACATAAGCCTTGCAAGCATTACAACTAATATGTTGGTTGTGAGATGATGTATTACGGAATGAGTAAAGAGACTTGCCGGTAACGAGATTGAACTAGGTATTGGATACCGACGATCGAATCTCGGGCAAGTAACATACCGATGACAAAGGGAACAACGTATGTTGTTATGCGGTCTGACCGATAAAGATCTTCGTAGAATATGTAGGAGCCAATATGGGCATCCAGGTCCCGCTATTGGTTATTGACCAGAGACGTGTCTCGGTCATGTCTACATTGTTCTCGAACCCGTAGGGTCCGCACGCTTAAGGTTACGATGACAGTTATATTATGAGTTTATGCATTTTGATGTACCGAAGGTTGTTCGGAGTCCCGGATGTGATCACGGACATGACGAGGAGTCTCGAAATGGTCGAGACGTAGAGATTGATATATTGGAAGCCTATATTTGGATATCGAAAGTGTTCCGGGTGAAATCGGGATTTTACCGGAATACCGGGAGGGTTACCGGAACCCCCCGGGAGCTATTTGGGCCATAGTGGGCCTTAGTGGAAAAGAGAAGGGGCTGCCCTAGATGGGCTGCGCGCCCCCCCTTCCCCTAGTCCTATTAGGACTAGGAGAGGTGGCCGGCCCCCTCCTCCTCTTTTCCCCTCCGAGGAATCCTAGTTGGACTAGGATTGGAGGGGGAATCCTACTCCCAGTGGGAGTAGGACTCTCCTGCGCCTCCCCCCCTTGGCCGGCCAGCCTCCCCTCCTCTCCTCCTTTATATACGGAGGCAGGGGCACCTCTAAACACACAAGTTGACACAAGTTGATCCACGTGATCTATTCCTTAGCCGTGTGCGGTGCCCCCTGCCACCATATTCCTCGATAATACTGTAGCGGAGTTTAGGCGAAGCCCTGCTGCTGTAGTTCATCAAGATCGTCACCACGCCGTCGTGCTGACGAAACTCTTCCCCGACACTTTGCTGGATCGGAGTCCGGGGATCGTCATCGAGCTGAACGTGTGCTCGAACTCGGAGGTGCCGTAGTTTCGGTGCTTGATCGGTTGGATCGTGAAGACGTACGACTACTTCCTCTACGTCGTGTCATCGCTTCCGCAGTCGGTCTGCATTGGGTACGTAGACAACACTCTCCCCTCGTTGCTATGCATCACATGATCCTGTGTGTGCGTAGGAAATTTTTTGAAATTACTACGAAACCCAACAGTGGCATCCGAGCCTAGGTTATTTATGTTGATGTTATATGCACGAGTAGAACACAAGTGAGTTGTGGACGATACAAGTCATACTGCCTACCAGCATGTTATACTTTGGTTCGGCGGTATTGTTGGACGAGACGACCCGGACCAACCTTACGCGTACGCTTACGCGAGACCGGTTCCCTCGACGTGCTTTGCACAGAGATGGCTTGCGGGCGACTGTCTCTCCAACTTTAGTTGAACCAAGTATGGCTACGCCCGGTCCTTGCGAAGGTTAAAACGGAGTCTATTTGACAAACTATCGTTGTGGTTTTGATGCGTAGGTGAGATTGGTTCTTACTTAAGCCCGTAGCAGCCACGTAAAACATGCAACAACAAAGTAGAGGACGTCTAACTTGTTTTTGCAGGGCATGTTGTGATGTGATATGGTCAAAGCATGATGCTGAATTTTATTGTATGAGATGATCATGTTTTGTAACCGAGTTATCGGCAACTGGCAGGAGCCATATGGTTGTCGCTTTATTGTATGCAATGCAATCGCGATGTAATGCTTTACTTTATTACTAAACGGTAGTGATAGTCGTGGAAGTATAAGATTGGCGAGACGACAACGATGCTATGATGGAGATCAAGGTGTCGCGCCGGTGACGATGGTGATCATGACGGTGCTTCGGAGATGGAGATCACAAGCACAAGATGATGATGACCATATCATATCACTTATATTGATTGCATGTGATGTTTATCTTTTTATGCATCTTTTCTTGCTTTGATTGACGGTAGCATTATAAGATGATCTCTCACTAAATTATCAAGAAGTGTTCTCCCTGAGTATGCACCGTTGCCAAAGTTCGTCGTGCCCAGACACCACGTGATGATCGGGTGTGATAAGCTCTACGTCCATCTACAACGGGTGCAAGCCAGTTTTGCACACGCAGAATACTCAGGTTAAACTTGACGAGCCTAGCATATGCAGATATGGCCTCGGAACACGGAGACCGAAAGGTCGAGCGTGAATCATATAGTAGATATGATCAACATAACGATGTTCACCATTGAAAACTACTCCATCTCACGTGATGATCGGTCATGGTTTAGTTGATTTGGATCACGTAATCACTTAGAGGATTAGAGGGATGTCTATCTAAGTGGGAGTTCTTAAATAATATGATTAATTGAACTTAAATTTATCATGAACTTAGTACCTGATAGTATCTTGCTTGTTTATGTTGAATGTAGATAGATGGCTCGTGCTGTTGTTCCGTTGAATTTTAATGCGTTCCTTGAGAAAGCAAAGTTGAAAGATGATGGTAGCAATTACACGGACTGGGTCCGTAACTTGAGGATTATCCTCATTGCTGCACAGAAAAATTACGTCCTGGAAGCACCGCTGGGTGCCAGGCCTGCTGCTGGAGCAACACCAGATGTTATGAACGTCTGGCAGAGCAAAGCTGATGACTACTCGATAGTTCAGTGTGCCATGCTTTACGGCTTAGAATCGGGACTTCAACGACGTTTTGAACGTCATGGAGCATATGAGATGTTCCAGGAGTTGAAGTTAATATTTCAAGCAAATGCCCGAATTGAGAGATATGAAGTCTCCAATAAGTTCTATAGCTGCAAGATGGAGGAGAACAGTTCTGTCAGTGAGCATATACTCAAAATGTCTGGGTATAATAATCACTTGATTCAATTGGGAGTTAATCTTCCGGATGATTGCGTTATTGACAGAATTCTCCAATCACTGCCACCAAGCTACAAGAGCTTCGTGATGAACTATAATATGCAAGGGATGAATAAGACTATTCCCGAGCTCTTCGCAATGCTGAAAGCTGCGGAGGTAGAAATCAAGAAGGAGCATCAAGTGTTGATGGTTAACAAGACCACTAGTTTCAAGAAAAAGGGCAAAGGGAAGAAAAAGGGGAACTTCAAGAAGAACGGCAAGCAAGTTGCTGCTCAAGAGAAGAAACCCAATTCTGGACCTAAGCCTGAAACTGAGTGCTTCTACTGCAAGCAGACTGGTCACTGGAAGCGGAACTGCCCCAAGTATTTGGCGGATAAGAAGGATGGCAAGGTGAACAAAGGTATATGTGATATACATGTTATTGATGTGTACCTTACTAGAGCTCGCAGTAGCACCTGGGTATTTGATACTGGTTCTGTTGCTAATATTTGCAACTCGAAACAGGGACTACGGAATAAGCGGGCACTGGCAAAGGACGAGGTGACGATGCGCGTGGGAAACGGTTCCAAAGTCGATGTGATCGCGGTCGGCACGCTACCTCTACATCTACCTTCGGGATTAATATTAGACCTAAGTAATTGTTATTTGGTGCCAGCGTTGAGCATGAACATTATATCTGGATCTTGTTTAACGCGAGACGGTTATTCATTTAAATCAGAGAATAATGGTTGTTCTATTTATATGAGTAATATCTTTTATGGTCATGCACCCTTGAAGAGTGGTGTATTCTTATTGAATCTCGATAGTAGTAATACACATATTCATAATGTTGAAGCCAAAAGATGCAGAGTTGATAACGAAAGTGCAACTTATTTGTGGCACTGTCGTTTAGGTCATATCGGTATAAAGCGCATGAAGAAACTCCATGCTGATGGACTTTTGGAACCACTTGATTATGAATCACTTGGTACTTGCGAACCGTGCCTCATGGGCAAGATGACTAAAACACCGTTCTCCGGTACTATGGAGAGAGCAACAGATTTGTTGGAAATCATACATACCGATGTATGTGGCCCGATGAATATTGAGGCTCGTGGCGGATATCGTTATTTTCTCACCTTCACAGATGATTTAAGCAGATATGGGTATATCTACTTAATGAAACATAAGTCTGAAACATTTGAAAAGTTCAAAGAATTTCATAGTGAAGTTGAAAATCATCATAACAAGAAAATAAAGTTTCTATGATCTGATCGTGGAGGAGAATATTTGAGTTACGAGTTTGGTGTACATTTGAAAAACTGTGGAATAGTTTCGCAACTCACGCCACCCGGAACACCACAGCGTAATGGTGTGTCCGAACGTCGTAATCGTACTTTACTAGATATGGTGCGATCTATGACGTCTCTTACTGATTTACCGCTATCATTTTGGGGATATGCTTTAGAGACGGCCGCATTCACGTTAAATAGGGCACCATCAAAATCCGTTGAGACGACGCCTTATGAACTGTGGTTTGGCAAGAAACCAAAGTTGTCGTTTCTTAAAGTTTGGGGCTGCGATGCTTATGTGAAAAAGCTTCAACCTGATAAGCTCGAACCCAAATCGGAGAAATGTGTCTTCATAGGATACCCAAAGGAAACTGTTGGGTACACCTTCTATCACAGATCCGAAAGCAAGACATTCGTTGCTAAGAATGGATCATTTCTAGAGAAGGAGTTTCTCTCGAAAGAAGTGAGTGGGAGGAAAGTAGAACTTGACGAGGTAACTGTACCTGCTCCCTTACTGGAAAGTAGTTCATCATAGAAAACTGTTTCAGTGACACCTACACCAGTTAGTGAGGAAGCCAATGATAATGATCATGAAACTTCAGATCAAGATACTACTGAACCTCGTAGATCAACCAGAGTAAGATCCGCACCAGAGTGGTACGGTAATCCTGTTCTGGAGGTCATGCTACTAGATCATGATGAACCTACGAACTATGAAGAAGCGATGGTGAGCCCAGATTCCGCAAAGTGGCTTGAAGCCATGAAATCTGAGATGGGATCCATGTATGAGAACAAAGTGTGGACTTTGGTTGACTTGCCCGATGATCGGCAAGCAATTGAGAATAAATGGATCTTCAAGAAGAAGACTGACGCTGATGGTAATGTTACTGTCTATAAAGCTCGACTTGTCGCAAAAGGTTTTCGGCAAGTTCAAGGGATTGACTACGATGAGACCTTCTCACCCGTAGCGATGCTTAAGTCTGTCCGAATCATGTTAGCAATTGCCGCATTTTATGATTATGAAATTTGGCAGATCGATGTCAAAACTGCATTCCTGAATGGATTTCTGGAAGAAGAGTTGTATATGATGCAACCAGAAGGTTTTGTCGATCCAAAGGAAGCTAACAAAGTGTGCAAGCTCCAGCGATCCATTTATGGACTGGTGCAAGCCTCTCGGAGTTGGAATAAACGTTTTGATAGTGTGATCAAAGCATTTGGTTTTATACAGACTTTCGGAGAAGCCTGTATTTACAAGAAAGTGAGTGGGAGCTCTGTAGCATTTCTGATATTATATGTGGATGACATATTATTAATTTGAAATGATATAGAATTTCTGGATAGCATAAAGGGATACTTGAATAAAAGTTTTTCAATGAAAGACCTCGGTGAAGCTGCTTACATATTAGGCATTAAGATCTATAGAGATAGATCAAGACGCTTAATTGGACTTTCACAAAGCACATACCTTGACAAGATTTTGAAGAAATTCAAAATGGATCAAGCAAAGAAAGGATTCTTGCCTGTATTACAAGGTGTGAAATTGAGTAAGACTCAATGCCCGACCACTGCAGAAGATAGAGAGAATATGAAATATGTTCCCTATGCATCAGCCATAGGCTCTATCATGTATGCAATGCTGTGTACCAGACCTGATGTGTGCCTTGCTATAAGTTTAGCAGGGAGGTACCAAAGTAATCCAGGAGTGGATCACTGGACAGCAGTCAAGAACATCCTGAAATACCTGAAAAGGACTAAGGATATGTTTCTCGTATATGGAGGTGACAAAGAGCTCACCGTAAAAGGTTACGTTGATGCAAGCTTTGACACTTATCCGGACGATTCTAAATCGCAAACCGGATACGTGTTTACATTAAACGGTGGAGCTGTCAGTTGGTGCAGTTCTAAACAAAGCGTTGTAGCGGGATCTACATGTGAAGCGGAATACATAGATGCTTCGGAAGCAGCAAATGAAGGAGTCTGGATGAAGGAGTTCATATCCGATCTAGGTGTCATACCTAGTGCATCGGGTCCAATGAAAATCTTTTGTGACAATACTGGTGCAATTGCCTTGGCAAAGGAATCCAGATTTCACAAAAGGACCAAACACATCAAGAGACGCTTCAACTCCATCCGGGATCTAGTCCAGGTGGGAGACATAGAGATTTGCAAGATACATACGGATCTGAATGTTGCAGACCCATTGACTAAGCCTCTTCCACGAGCAAAACATGATCAGCACCAAGGCTCCATTGGTGTTAGAATCATTACAGTATAATCTAGATTATTGACTCTAGTGCAAGTGGGAGACTGAAGGAAATATGCCCTAGAGGCAATAATAAAGTTATTATTTATTTCCTTATAATCATGATAAATGTTTATTATTCATGCTAGAATTGTATTTACCGGAAACATAATACATGTGTGTGAATACATAGACAAACAAAGTGTCACTAGTATGCCTCTACTTGACTAGCTCGTTAATCAAAGATGGTTATGTTTCCTAACCATGAACAATGAGTTGTTATTTGATTAACGAGGTCACATCATTAGCAGAATGATCTGATTGACATGACCCATTCCATTAGCTTAGCACCCGATCGTTTAGTATGTTGCTATTGCTTTCTTCATGACTTATACATGTTCCTATGACTATGAGATTATGCAACTCCCGTTTACCGGAGGAACACTTTGGGTACTACCAAACGT
Source organism: Triticum dicoccoides (assembly GCF_002162155.2). Lineage (NCBI taxonomy): Eukaryota > Viridiplantae > Streptophyta > Magnoliopsida > Poales > Poaceae > Triticum > Triticum dicoccoides. Next base: position 691,840,377 of record NC_041392.1, on the reverse strand, counting down.
CACAACGTAAATGGGTGATTATAAAGGAGTACTACAGGTGTCTCCAATGGTCGATGTTGGGTTGGCGTATTTCGAGATTAGGATTTGTCACTCTGATTGTCAGAGAGGTATCTCTGGGCCCTCTCGGTAATACACATCACATAAGCCTTGCAAGCATTACAACTAATATGTTAGTTGTGAGATGATGTATTACGGAACGAGTAAAGAGACTTGCCAGTAACGAGATTGAACTAGGTATTGGATACCGACGATCGAATCTCGGGCAAGTAACATACCGATGACAAAGGGAACAACGTATGTTGTTATGCGGTCTGACCGATAAAGATCTTCATAGAATATGTAGGAGCCAATATGGGCATCCAGGTCCCGCTATTGGTTATTGACCAGAGACGTGTCTCGGTCATGTCTACATTGTTCTCGAACCCGTAGGGTCCGCACGCTTAAGGTTACGATGACAGTTATATTATGAGTTTATGCATTTTGATGTACCGAAGGTTGTTCGGAGTCCCGGATGTGATCACGGACATGACGAGGAGTCTCGAAATGGTCGAGACGTAAAGATTGATATATTGGAAGCCTATATTTGGATATCGGAAGTGTTCCGGGTGAAATCGGGATTTTACCGGAATACCGGGAGGGTTACCGGAACCCCCCGGGAGCTATTTGGGCCATAGTGGGCCTTAGTGGAAAAGAGAAGGGGCTGCCCTAGATGGGCTGCGCGCCCCCCCTTCCCCTAGTCCTATTAGGACTAGGAGAGGTGGCCGGTGAAGGAAATATGCCCTAGAGACAATAATAAAGTTATTATTTATTTCCTTATTTCATGATAAATGTTTATTATTCATGCTAGAATTGTATTAACCGGAAACATAATACATGTGTGAATACATAGACAAACAAAGTGTCACTAGTATGCCTCTACTTGACTAGCTCGTTAATCAAAGATGGTTATGTTTCCTAACCATGAACAATGAGTTGTTATTTGATTAACGAGGTCACATCATTAGTAGAATGATCTGATTGACATGACCCATTCCATTAGCTTAGCACCCGATCGTTTAGTATGTTGCTATTGCTTTCTTCATGACTTATACATGTTCCTATGACTATGAGATTATGCAACTCCCGTTTACCGGAGGAACACTTTGGGTACTACCAAACGTCACAACGTAACTGGGTGATTATAAAGGAGTACTACAGGTGTCTCCAATGGTCGATGTTGGGTTGGCGTATTTCGAGATTAGAATTTGTCACTCCGATTGTCGGAGAGGTATCTCTGGGCCCTCTCGGTAATACACATCACATAAGCCTTGCAAGCATTACAACTAATGTGTTAGTTGTGAGATGATGTATTACGGAACGAGTAAAGAGACTTGCCGGTAACGAGATTGAACTAGGTATTGGATACCGACGATCGAATCTCGGGCAAGTAACATACCGATGACAAAGGGAACAACGTATGTTGTTATGCGGTCTGACCGATAAAGATCTTCGTAGAATATGTAGGAGCCAATATGGGCATCCAGGTCCCGCTATTGGTTATTGACCAGAGACGTGTCTCGGTCATGTCTACATTGTTCTCGAACCCGTAGGGTCCGCACGCTTAAGGTTACGATGACAGTTATATTATGAGTTTATGCATTTTGATGTACCGAAGGTTGTTCGGAGTCCCGGATGTGATCACGGACATGACGAGGAGTCTCGAAATGGTCGAGACGTAAAGATTGATATATTGGAAGCCTATATTTGGATATCGGAAGTGTTCCGGGTGAAATCGGGATTTTACCGGAATACCGGGAGGGTTACCGGAACCCCCCGGGAGCTATTTGGGCCATAGTGGGCCTTAGTGGAAAAGAGAAGGGGCTGCCCTAGATGGGCTGCATGCCCCCCCTTCCCCTAGTCCTATTAGGACTAGGAGAGGTGGCCGGCCCCCTCCTCCTCTTTTCCCCTCCGAGGAATCCTAGTTGGACTAGGATTGGAGGGGGAATCCTACTCCCAGTGGGAGTAGGACTCTCCTGCGCCTCCCCCCCTTGGCCGGCCAGCCTCCCCTCCTCTCCTCCTTTATATACGGAGGCAGGGGCACCTCTAAACACACAAGTTGACACAAGTTGATCCACGTGATCTATTCCTTAGCCGTGTGCGGTGCCCCCTGCCACCATATTCCTCGATAATACTGTAGCGGAGTTTAGGCGAAGCCCTGCTGCTGTAGTTCATCAAGATCGTCACCACGCCGTCGTGCTGACGAAACTCTTCCCCGACACTTTGCTGGATCGGAGTCCGGGGATCGTCATCGAGCTGAACGTGTGCTCGAACTCGGAGGTGTCGTAGTTTCGGTACTTGATCGGTTGGATCGAGAAGACGTACGACTACTTCCACTACGTCGTGTCATCGCTTCCGCAGTCGGTCTGCGTTGGGTACGTAGACAATACTCTCCCCTCGTTGCTATGCATCACATGATCCTGTGTGTGCGTAGGAAAATTTTTGAAATTACTACGAAACCCAACAATTTTATCATTCGTGGATGTTTTACAATCATTTTATAGCAACTTTATATCATTTTTTGGGACTAACCTATTGACCCAGTGCCCAGTGCCAGTTGCTGTTTTTTGCTTGCTTTTTACATCGCAGAAAATCAATATAAAACAGAGTCCAAACACCGCAAAACTTTTTGTGGATTTTTATGGACAGGAAGACTCCTGATGGGCCAGAGCAGCACCTACGGGGTGCCCCGAGGGGGGGGGGCACAACCCACCAAGGCGCGCTAGGACCCCCTGGCGTGCCCAGGTTGGTTGTGCCCACCTCAATGGCCTCCCGTACCCCTTCTGTGCACTATAAATTCCCAAATATTCCAAAACCCCTCGGGGTTAACCTAGATCAGAAGTTCCGCCGCCGCAGGGCTCCATAGCCACCGAAAACCAATCTAGACCCGTTTCGGCACCCTGCCGGAAGGGGGAATCATCTCCGGTGGCCATCTTCATCGTCCCGGCGGCCACCACGATGAGGAGGGAGTAGTCCACCCTCGGGGCTGAGGGTTTGTAACAGTAGCTATGTGTTTAATCTCTCTCTCTCTCTCTCTCTCTCTCTCTCTTGTGATCTATATCATAGGCTTTTTTAATATAGTCAGATTATATGATGTTTCTCCCCTCTATACCCTTGTTGTGATGAATTGAATCTTTACCCTTTGAAATTTTGTCTTGTCGGATTGAATATTCAGATATGAGAACACATGATGTATGTCTTGCGGTATGAATACTTGAGGTGACAATGAGGTATCATATTGATTCACTTGATATACATTATAGCACTCAACTTGCGGATTCCCGCGGTGATATTGGGGTAATCTATGCATAGGGGTTGATGCATACTTTTATTATCTTTTCTTCGATAGAAACTTTGGGGTCTCTTTGTAGTTCTTTGTGTGGATTGAGTATTATGAATATGAATATGCTTTGGTGTTATTCTAGTACGAACTCTAGGACAGATCGAACGGAAAAATAGCTTTGCGTTATTTTAGTATGAACCCTTGAATAGATCGAGCGGAAAGAATATCTTTGAGATGGTCTCGTACCCTACAAATAATTTCTGTCTTTTGTTCTCCGCTAATAGGAACTCGGGAGTGATTCTTTATTGCATTTTGAGGGATAATTATATGATCCAACTATGTTAGCATTGTTGAGAGATTGCATTAGCGAAAGTATGGATCCTAGGCCTTATTTTAAGCATTGCAATACCTTTTTGTGCCCGATTACTATTTGCTATCTTGCTGTTTTTATTTATTCAGATTACAAAAATATATTTCTACCATCCATATTACACTTTTATCACCATCTCTTCGTCGAACTAGTGCACCTATATAATTTGCCATGCTATTGGATGTGTTGGGGACACAAAAGATTTCTTGTATTTGGTTGCAGGGTCGTTTGAGAGAGACCATCTTCATTGTACACCTCTCACGGATTGATAAACCTTAGGTCATCCACTTGAGGAAAAATTACTACAGTCCTACAAAACTCCGCGCTTGGATGCCCAACACGTGTCTACAAGAATAAAATTGCGTAGTAGACATCACCGACCAAGCCCCTGCGCCAGATCGATTGGATCTGGGCAGAGCCTCGCCCGCACGCCGCCTCCCGACCCGGAGCACCGCAACCGCTACGCTTCACCAGGCGCACGACGCCGACGCGCCGCCTTCGGTCGCCGCCGCATGCGCCCACCGCTGTGCCGCAGGGCCCTGCGGCAGCCGCGTGCCGCCACTAGGAGCCGCCGTCCTGTCCCGGCCACTCCGAGCAGAGAGAAGAAGGGGCCCGCCGCCGCCGCGCCAACCGGGCTTTGCCCATCAGCACCATCCGGCGGTGGCAAGGGAGGTGGGGACGAGGGGTCCGGCGGCTAGGGTCCCCCCCCCTCACAAGAGCGTCATGGGAGGGGATGTGTTTTTTTGTGAGTGGCTTCTTAGGCAGGCAGGCAGCAATCTCGATGTTTGACACGCCAAACATCATACCGGGGCACATCCTCCGGCCCGCACCACCAGGGAGGAATCTGAAGTCCATCCCACCATAGTCCACCATTTCGCTCTCGAACCTCTCAGGCTTGAACTCTTCGGCATCGGTCCAGCTCTTCTCGTACCTACCGATCGCCCACACATTAGCGAACACGGTGGTACCCAGAGGCACGTCGAAGCCCATGATCTTGCACTGTTCCATGCACAATCTGCGGATGAGCAATGGCACCGGAGGGTGCAACCTGAAGGTCTCCTTGATGACCATCTGGAGGTAGTGGAGCCGGCCGTCGATGTCTGCCTCCGCCACCTTGGTCTTGCCTTGGAGCACCCGCCGCACTTCAGATTGCGCGATGGGCCATTATCCATGGGTTTCTGATAAGCTCCGACATGGCCCAGATCGTCGTTGTCGCTGTGGTTTCCACCCCGCGACGCGTCTAGTGGGCGGCCGGCCGCCCTGGGATCGCTAGCCAGGGGCCACCCGAAAAAGGAAACCACCTGGTCCCCCCTCGAGCGAAAAGAGGAAACAGTCCCCCACTCGCCCACTCGTCCACGTGGTCCCTGCCCGTTGGAGCGAAAAAGGCAACTGCCCCGCCCACCAGCTGGCCGCGGGATCACGTGCACCCTCCTCGCCAAACCATGCCCCGCGGGATCACGTGCACCCTCCTCGCCAAACTGCGCCCTGGCTATCTTCTTCTTCCTCACGAAAGAAGGAGGATCTGCCCAGGTTGCAGAATCCACGCCATCTCTCGCCCCCACGCCTCAGCCCCACCGACGCTGCCTTCTTCTTCTTCTGCACGCCAGAAACAGATCCAAACGCAATCGCCCCAGCCCTTCTTCCTCCTCCTACACAGCCGCCATGGGAGCCCCAAAGTAGAAGGAGCTGCTTCAAGATCTAAAGGGCAGGGTGGTCAGAGCCATACCAGGCAGTAAGATCGAGCAGGTAAGCCCCCTCTGCACCTCTTCACTTCCCCCTTCTCCATGGATCCATGGAGAATCTGCTTCAAAAAAGAGGTGAATCTGGCACATCACACCAGATGTTAAACATGCTGGATGTGTTAAACATGCCAAAAACTACCACCTGGATGTGTTAAAACAAGCCAACTAAAAACGAGTTATCTGGCCAATTAAAACATGATTAAAGCCAACTTCTAGTTATTATTTGCAAAATGAACAAAAAATTGACTGCCCAATGCTTTGTTGAACATGTGCAACGAAAAATTCATAAATGTGCAACTAAACATGCATCCCAGCCAACTGAACATGTATCCTGGCCAACTAAACATGTATCCTGCCAACTAAACATATATCTGGCAATACATGTTTCTGAGTGAACACTTTGGAAAAAATGTAGTATATGTGAAAATAAAAAACATCTTTTCTGGCCAACTAAACATGCATGTTGGCCAAAAACTGATGACCAACTAAGACATCTATTCTAGGCAACTAAGACATCTATTCTAGCCAACTGAATGCATTAACTGTCCAACTGAACATGCATGTTGGCCACAAAACTGAAAAAATGCAACCTGGCCAGCTGAGACATCTATTCTAGCCAACTAAAAGCATTGAATGTCCAACTAAATATGTATGCTGGCCAAGTGGAAATCCTGAAAATTGAGACGTCTATTCTAGCGAAAACCAGAAATCTGTAGTGCAACAGGAAAAACATAGGAACTTTTGTCCATGGCTAATGAAGCCACAAACCATATTAACATGTTCACACACAAATCTTGTCCCACGCATATATTCTGGTCCCACACCTATTGCAAACCATATTAATATGTTCAAATATACCAGATCTAGAAACATAAACGGCGATGAAAAACATATAACTATAATCTGTCCTCCAATTCTTCTTTCTTCTTTCTTCTTTCACCTGGATTTTCCTTCTCAAATGTAGCATCCAATTATGTGCAGAAAAATCTGAAAAGAGCTCCTTGCGAAACGGAAACCTATAGATCATTGCAACAAAACAAAAAGGGAAAATGTAAGAAAAACTCTGTAGCAAAAAGAAATCATGCTCTTGCCAGTTATTTACTGCAAACTGTGCAACTAACATAACAACTCTGTGCAAACAAAAAAATTCATAACTGTTATAATAAAAGATTATGCTATGGTCATGTTGCTTTTAGATTGTTTTGAAACACAGTTTTTCTGTGGTTACCAACTGATGACATCAATTTCTTCTTCTTTTATATGTGCAGGGAGTGTGTGGCAGCATCCAAAAACAAGGAAAAAATGCTTGATCTCAATGAGTTGCCTCCAGATCTCAATGAGCTTCCTCATGATATGGATCAGCAGCAACCCAGCATACAACAAGGAAACTGCACAGAAAATGGTCGATCTGTTTACTACACGCAGGCAAGTCGTGATGGTAACCCTACGGGCCATGACAATGTGGCAGGCCAGTCATCAGCCTGTGGTGCCCCTGTAGTGGTGTCTTTGCAGTCAGAGAGCCATACTCTTGATGACATAGGAACCGAGGCAAATGTTCCTGGTCCAACCAGGACTGAGCTAGAAGCTGGGGCTTTTGACAGAGCTGTGCAAGTAGAAGAAGGAGAGGATGAGGCTGGTTCTCAACCTATGGAACCCTATGTTGGCATGAGGTTTGACAGCCTTCAAATTGCTAAGGATCACTATAACAGTTACGCACTACGGATGGGTTTCTCTATCAAGATGAACACCTCTAGACGGACACCCTGCACCAATGAATTGATAAAACAACAGTTTTGCTGCAACAAGTTCAAGAAGCCCAAAGCTGATGATGGAGGAGCTGAGGCTCCTCCTTACCTGGACCCTATTCCAGATCCAACATCTGTTAACAGTGATGAGGAGATGGAAGAAGAACCTCCAATATTTGCTGAAGAGGATGCTGGTACTAGTAAGAAGAAGAAGAAGCGCAAACGTGAGACAATAAAGCAGACTGAATGCAAGGCGAAAATGTTGGTGAAGCTGATAGATGGGCGATGGGAGGTGACGCACTTTGTTCGTGACCACAATCATCCGCTCGTGAACAAACCTTCATTGTCCAAATACTTGAGATCCCACCAAGGCATCTCACCTGATGAAAAGGAGTTTCTGCGCATCTTGTATAACTGCAACTTGACTACAGGTGTGGTGTTTTTCTATATCCCTTGAAGAATTAAGTTTCCCTCTAGGCAGTCCAGTGTGCAAACTGTTATGGTACTACTGTGCAACTGAAATGGCTTAACTATGCAACTGCTGTCCAACTTCCCATGCTTTTTATATATCACTTTGGGTGCTTCTTGTGCAACTAGATTGTCTTTACTGTGCAAATACACAATGTCCTGTATGCAAAAACTGCAAAGTGTTTTTAAAAAGGTGCAGCTAGGTGTCCATTTCCTGTGATTATCTTCTGTGCCAACACGTGTCCTATTACTGTGCAGCTGGATGTGCGCATTTGTGCAACTAAAAAAAGGATATACTGTTTGTTTTTGTATTATGCAGGACGAATGATGCATGTAATGGCAGAGTTCTATGGATCTGAGATGATGGTGCCGTTCGGACCAAAGGCAATAACAAATCTTTGTACAAGTTTCCGTAGAGATGACACAAAGGAGGGTGATCTGATTGAGACAATTGCGCACTTCAAGGATATACAAAAAACCGATCCAGACTTCTTCTATAAGGTGAAATATGATGAAGAGGACAGAGTTGTCAACATATTTTGGGTGGACAGCTTAGCTCGAAAAGCTTATGCGGAGGCGTACCACGATTGCATATCGTTTGACACCACCTACATGACCAACTTGTACAATATGCCGTTCGCGCCCTTCATAGGAATAAACCGACATGGCCAATCTTTCATGCTGGGTTGCGCGTTTGTGAGGCAGGAGTTGGCATCGAGCTTTGATTGGGTCTTTGGAGCATTCCTAGAGGCTATGGATGGCAAACCTCCTGACAACTTCATCACCGATCAGGATGGTGCGATGAGGCAGTCAATACAGAGCATCTTTCCAACCACCGTGCACCGTTGTTGTCGATGGCACATCATGAAAAAGGCTCAGGAAAAGGTTGGTCGGTTGCTGTGCCGGAATCCAGGACTCTCTGATGATTTCAACAAGTGTGTTGACTTCAGCTTCACTATAGACGACTTTGAGCAGAATTGGGCTGGGTTAATGATGAAGTATGAGGCTATGGCACACACGCACTTTGAGAAGTTGTACGAATACAGGTCAACTTGGGTGCCGTGCTATTTCAAACACAGGTTATTTCCCTTCCTCCAGTCTACACAGCGTAGTGAGGGGTTCAACGCCGTCCTCAAAAGATATGTGAACCCACACAACTCAATGTTGAACTTCGTCAAGCAATATGAAAAAATACAGAACCACATCCTTGCCAAGGAAGGCTGCAATGATTACAGGACACAACACCTTGAGATTGAGTTGTGGTCCAACTTCCCAATAGAGAAGCAAGCTTACAAAACCTATACTAGAGACCTTTACCGCAAGTTTAGAGAAGAGTTTGAGCTGATTGGACGTTATAATGCATTCCAAGTTGGTGCTGATGTGTTTGAGCTCAGACCGAACCAGGAATTTGTTGCGAAATATGGTTCTCGAAACTACTTGGTGCAGGCAAGGGTGGAGGAGCATTCCTATTTGTGTGAGTGTTGTAAAATGGACAAGGACGGCATCCTCTGTTGCCACATCCTCAAGGTGTTCACCCATGTTGGCGTTGATGTCATACCAGAAAGGTACCTGCTAAGACGGTGGACACCTACTGCTGTACCTAGTGCGCCAGGGACTGGTTATGAGAAACCGGATGAAATGCCTCCTCAATCAAAGAAGCAGATAAGGGAGAGGAACATGATATACGATTTTCGGAAACTAGCAAAGTTTGCGAGTGGTTCTGATCCAGCACAAGCTATTGTATACAAGCATATGCGTGCAGCACGTACCGAGATCGGCCACCTGAACAAGTCCAAGAAAAGGAAAAAACCGACTGCTGCAACGGGGCCATCAGATGATGGCAACCCTCGAGGACCTCCTCCACCTCCAGGCAGCAATCAGGGGGCTCATCATCCAGGTAATTACCTGCCCCAACTCCTGATCTAACTAGGTGTGTAACTTCAATTGCACACATCATTGTGCCCAGTTGCACACACCATGGTAGCCACTTGGACAAGAACATACTACCTAGTTGCGCATGCTGTGTTAGTTCACGCATCAAAGATAACACAGCTAACTTATTGTTTCCAGTTATGCATATATGTGATGTCAACCCTCAAGGACCTCCTCCCCCTCCTGGCTGTACACGGCATCCTCCGCCACCTCCTCCCCCGCATGCTCCTCCCAATGGCCCTAAAGGCAGCACTCAGGGGGCTCGTCGTCTAGGTAATTACCTTCCCCCAACTCCCCATCAAACTAGGTCTGTAACTCCAATTGCACACATCATGGTGCTCAGTTGCACCGAACAGGCTACCTAGTTGCGCATGCTGTGTTAGTTCGAGCATAAAAAAGATAAACACAACTGACTTGTTTGTCCTGTTCTGCCTATAGGTGATGCCAACCCTCAAAGACCTCCTCCCCCGCCAGGCCCAACTAGCAGTGCCCTTTGTGCTACTCCCAATGGACCTACAGGCAGGACTCAGGGGGCTCATAACCCAGGTTAGTACCTTCACCGACTCCAAAACAAAAACTAGGGTGAGTGACTTTAGTTGCACATATCATAGTGCCCAGTTGAACAGAAACATGCTGCCTAGTTGCGTGCGCTGTGTTAGTTTGAGGATCAAGCTAAAAATCTAACTTGTTTTTCATGTTCTGCCCATAGGCGACTACAATCCAAGTACCATGACAGGCCGTGCTACTGCAGGTGTTTTTTTCAACTTAACTTGCACACAGCAACCAGTTAGTTGCACAAAAATGTACTGTGTGGTTGCACAGAACATCAGTGCTGCTTGCACAATAACAAAAATACTAAACTTTTTATATGATTATTACACAGGTGATCGTGACGGTCCTACTGCCCCGTTGGAGGTTGCATCCCTTGCACAAGCTTCTGATGATTTTGTGCCCAGGGATCCTCCAAGGTCTACTACAAAGGGTAGGGCAAAGAGTCGACGGTACAAATCGGCGCTGGAGCTACACCCAAAGAAGAAAAACAAATGCAACCAGTGCCAATCTACAGAGCACACTGCTGGTGTGTGTCCACAGAGGCTCCTATGATTCTGTTTCCTCATTTGTAACTTTGGAACAAAAAAGGAAAAATAATGATGTCTTTTTTAGCAATGTTGGGACCAAGTGGACACATTCAGCATCTATGATTCCTCTTTATCTAATTTATGCTGCTTGAATTAGTTCATGCACTGTGTAAAAAAAGTTGCTATTTGTGCCTTTGTTGGCAACTGGTTAAATATTTAGTTGTTGAACAATTGTATATACAGTGCTCCTAATGTATCAACAAAAGTGATGATATTGAGTTGCAAACGCAATTACTAGCAGTGTGCAACTACAAAATCTACTTAATAAAATTGTACAAACCAGAAACTTCCTCCATGGAGCAGAAAAAAAAGTACTGACCTACCCCTTGTCGTATCTCAGCAACTTCCTCCATGGATCGGTGTTGTGCACGCTGGTGACCCAATCATACGTCAGCTTCTTCCTGATGTTGAGTACTTCCTTGGGGTCGTAGTTGGGAAGTTGGCTACCATTCCACTCGGTGGCGTTAAGCAGTGCGAACAACCCACACTCATTACTGCAAAAAATGGGCAAAAAAATTGTCACATAAAATTAAAACCAAATAAAGGTAATGCACTCTGTGCAACTACTTATGTCCTACTGTGCAACTGCTTGTGTTCTACTGCAACTCATTATGTGCCACTTTGCAACTACTTACGCGCCACTCTGCAACTAGCTAGATAATCCATTAGAAACTCATAAAAATTATAAAACAGATTGAAGACTAGTACTGTGTCTTAAAAATACTAAAGATTACACATGTAGAAAAATTTAAAAACTACAAAATGATTGTATTTGATTGAGAAGGAATGAAATGCTTATTGTCTTACTTGCCAAGCTGCTTTGGTACGTCAATGTCAATAATCTAGAAGTGCTCGATGCTGAACTTTGGGTAATGCTTCCTCCATAGCTGGCGTACTGCCCCCGCAATGGTAGAGGCGTTGTTCATCAGCTCAATGTTGTCCAACGTCCTGCTTGAATCAAGAACTTCGAAGCGTCCGTCCCTCAAGTTGACACTGAAGACCCAATAATGCCTCCCTTCGTCCTTATCGGTTACATCTGCGCACTCGAGCACTGGCAGCATGACCTGCAAGCGTGAACGATTTCAGACACAAATACAAGATGTAGCTAAGAAAAACAGTAAAAAGACTTTGTCAAGTTAAAAACGGGTTGCAACAAGTATCTGCCAACTAACAGATGTGTCATGTGCAACTGGACATGCTGTGGGTGCCAACTAAAAAAAGATTGATGATGTGGGCACAACACTCACCAAGTCTTTCTTGTCAAGACGGTTCTTGTAATCAAACTTCTTGTTCATCTCATCCACATTGTGGATCCCTTGCTGTAATTTTATCTGCAGAGATTATAAAACATGGCTCAAAACTCCTTAGTAGGTGAAAGGCCTCCCTCAAATGGTCAACGAAAAGTGCTACAGAACAAAGATGAGGGTAAAAAGAAGGTTTTGGAAAAACTTACAGAAAACCTCAGTGGCATAACAACCTTCTTTGACCCTTCTGGTAAGTTATCCATGATGTGTAAGATTCCAGTCTCAATAACAATTTTTGACAACCATTGAACCGGCTTCATCGAATCAACTAACTCCTTTAAAGAAATGTAGAAAGCACCATACCTAATTATCTCAGGGCTGATTTTTTTTTTGAAAGCAATAAAAAGACAAGTTAGCTCGAAGGGTCACAGCAGCAAAAAAATGTGCATGAAAATGAAAAAAGAACAGTGTGCAACTAAAAGCCCTGTTCTGCGCAACATACTATGCTTTCTGTGCAACTAAGTGGCTGGTGCTATGCAACTGAAAAAGATATGTATGTAGGCTGTGGGGAGTTAGTTTACCTGGTAGCTCCATCATTTGCTCCTTTGTGATGCCTGACCCAATACAAGAGGGCAGCGTAAAGCTTGTTCACTACCTCATTGGTGCTGAAAGTCTTGTTCTTGTTGTAGTCGATGAATGGAGACCTTTGAGATGCTGCGGGCCTTCTTACCCTCCTCTGTCTTCGTGCAAGAGGTGGCCCCGAAGAACTGCTCGTGCCAAGTTCTGGTTCTGCGCATATCGGGGTGTGGCAATTCTCTGGTGAACCAACATCTAGTTCTTGAGCTATTGCCTTGCCAACATCAGCAGCATCACATCCTTCATTCACAGCTGCTGGGTCTAACTCACACTCATCGATGCTAATCACACCGGCTTCCGCTGTATCTACTGCTGGAGCAGGTGCTGGAGCATCACCATCTATGCCGAGGTCAAAAGATGGTGCATCGCAGAACCCGTCACCATGATAAGAGTTTGATCTTCGTAAGGGTTGAAGGACCAGGGCATCTCCTTGCGGCACAAACATGGATGCATCATTCACTGACTTGGTTCGCAATAGTGTTGTAGTTGGCGGCCTTGGAGGCTTGCACCTACTTATAATGTCGAACACCTCCTCTTGTGTTAATGGTTGCTGAAAGACAACTCTTGGGGACGGCACTTTGATAGTTGGATCACCTCCTTTTGTGTTTGGCATTGAAGCATCTCTATCAGTAGGCACCTTGGGACTTGCAGTTGCAGTGGTGCCTTCCTGACCAGATGTGGTGGTTTTGACTGTGACCATACTGCTAACTGACACATCAGTTGGCACACTGGTATCTGTAGTTGGCATATTTCCAGTCTGAGTTGGCAGCAACCTGGCAGAACTTGGCACCCCTGCATCAATGGCTGCGGCTCGCAGCTCTCTCTCGTCTCTGAACCCCAAATCTTTTGTGGCCTGTTCCCCCTTTGCGCCCCTGGCAAACTTGACAATCTTCTGCTTAGGTGGTTTTGGTGGGACTGTTGAAAGGGGAGTCTTCCCCTTGATCTGTTGAACTTCTCTGACATTGGTTGGCTCTCTGCTCACTACTGTTGGCATATTAGTTTGAAGCACAGCTTCCTTGACCATATTTACTTCAGCATCTTCACTCACCATCTTCTCCTTGGTTTGAGGCAACTGCAGATTCTTCTTTATTGAAACTGCTTTACACTTCTGGACCACGTGAGGGTTTGCCCTGGATGCTGCCTTGCTCTTGCTGGAGCTTAGGTCTGGGAGCTGCTTTAAATATTCCTTGTATTTTTCCTTTGAATGAACCCAGTCAAGACCCTTTCCTGCTTCCTCCATGTCAATTTGATTCTTTTCAGCTTCAGTTGATAAGAACAGGCTCTTGTCAATGGCAAAGTTGATCTTCTCACACATATCTTTGTCGCTGAAATCTGGCACGGGAAAGGTGGTTGGCAAAGATGGCTTCAAGTTGTAGAGCTTGAACATATCAATGCTTCCCTGAGACTCTGCTTCGTCATTTTTGTTTGACTTTGGCAAATCCTTGTCTTTCCAGCAAGTCTTGTCAATCAACAACTGTAGTGTGCTCTTGCTACTCAATGAATTGCTGCTGCTCGCAGGGGTGGCGTGAGTGCTAGTCCTCCTGGATGTGTTGCCACCTGTACCACCAGAACCAGGAGCGTTGTCATCATCATCGTCATCGCTGCTGTCGCTGCCTCCATTGGATCCCCCTTTATCATCACCATAATCATCCTCGTCTTCTTCATCCTCGTCTTCTTCCCTCTCACTGCCATCAGCTGCTGCGCCTTTGTCTTCTCCCCTCTCACTGCCATCAACTGCTGCGCCTTTGTCCCCGTCCCCCTCTCTGGCCTCACCTTCTTCTGCCTCCTCCTCTGCATCACTATCTTCTTCCTTGTTCTCCTCCTCTCCTTTGTCCTCTTCTTGTTTTTCCTCCTCCTCCTCCTCCTCCTCTTCCTCCTCATCCTCCTCCTCTTCTGCATCTTCTTCATTGTCATCCTCATCCTTGTCCTCCTCCTCTGATTCATCCGCATCTGTCTCCTCATCGTCGTCAGCATCTATCGCTGCTCCCATTTCCTCATCTTCTTCTGAATCATCCTCAACAAATTCTTCTTCTTCTTGTATAGTTGACCGCCGTCTCTTTCTTTTTGGAGCACGGCGTGATGCCCCAGTTTGCATTGATGGCTGCTGTACGTAAGGATCAATATCTGGTTCCTCATCATCAATCTTGGCAACTTCTTCAATGAAGGTGCCAACCTGTTCAGTTACAGCCTTGCATAGCTCATTGACCACTTTCGCAATTTTTGCCTTTTTCTGCATCAACACAAAAAAGATTCAGTACTGATTCAGTTAGAAAAAATAATAAAAAGTAAAAATGTCTGTAACTGACCATGATGTGATAAGCAAAAACGACTAATACACACTTTCTGGCCAACTAAAAACATGATTCTAGCCAACTACACATGCACTGTGGCACAAAGTAAAAACCATGCATTTCTGCCAAAAGTTGATGACAATGGTTGTAAATGAACACTTTGACTACCCAAAAGAACATGTGCAACTACAAAAGCTTATATGTGCAACTGAACATACATCACAGCCAACTAAATTCTGAATTTTCGCAACTACAAAAGTTATACATGTCCAACTGAACATACATCCCAGCCAATAGAAAAAATATTGGTAAGTGATACAAGTTTATGTATGCAAAACACTAACCTGCGGATTGTATGTTATTGGTAACTTGGATGCCACAAATGCTTCAGCTTGCAAAATTCCACCAAACAGTGGTGTCTGCTCCGTGCCTCTATACTCCTCTTTAAGCTGATGTAAAAAAAAGAGAAACAGAAAATAATAAGGTTATCAAAATAGATTTGTGTGTTGAATGAAACCACACATTACAACCTATGCAACTACAAACAAGATACTGGGGTAGACAAATTCAACTATACATATATGCAACTGAACAAAGACACAAAAACTGTGCAACACACATGGCACCTAAAAAAAAGTTCCTACCAACTGATGCAACACATCTGTGCAACAAGATTAGTAAAACTGTGCAACTTAAAAAAGATGGTGTGCCAATTTAAAATGAACGTGTGTGCAGATTGCCAAACTTAAAGCTATAATCTGTGCAACTACATGCATTGTTGTGCCAACTGATGACAGTTTTCTATGCAATTTCCAAAAAGAGTGACCAGACATCAAAAGAACATAGAAGGAAGACACTGTTGGAAAAAAACAAAAAAGAACTCACTTGTAATTTGTCGAACACACCAGGAGAGATAGTATCCTTCTTGATCACCTTGGCAATTAGAGTACTATCCCATGCATTCGATTGTATCGCGCAGTTGCTTACTGGGATGTCATGTACGAGCGCATCAAGGTATAGTATCTGCACCAGACCCAAACAAAAGAAAAAGCCAAGTTCAGTTATTGTTATGAGAATTTCAGCAAACTATAACTGCACAGAAAGAACAGGAACAGATGGAAAAAAGTGGTCGTTTTCACTAACCATCAAGTGATACAAGCAGCAGCAAACAGTTTGCTTCTCCTGGTCCATGTTCCGGAAAGCTTCGTTAATGTGTTCTGCTACAAAGAGGCAGATGTTTGTATTCTTTAGCATTTGATGATCTAGCACAAGTCCATAACACTTTGGGCTGAGCTTCAAGGCCGTGGTTGGTGCTAGAAAAGTACTGAAGGCAACCGCAAGCTAGGCCATAAAAAATGTGTCATCCGTTCTTCCAGCCATATGCTCAATCATCTTGAGCCATGTAGTGATCTGGGGATGAGAATTTCCAGTTATGTTGAAAGCCTGTCTGAATCTCCTAGTGGCATCCTTGTCAACTAAATATCTGACTTTTGGACCCTTGTTTGGGAGATCAAATACCCTCTGAACACTATCAGCATCGACACGGATCCTTCCCCTTCCTGGGAAAACCATTTCAGAGGTCTGTGGCTGGTAGGACTGCACCAGGAACTTAGTGAGGTCCGCTGGAAGTGTGTCTGATAAGTTCAATAGCCCCCCGACTGACCTCGAAACTAGCTCTGATTTCTGTAGTGGAGTTAGAGAGGCGTTGAAATTTGCAAAGCGCGCTGGTGATGCCCTTATCCTGCCTGCTTGTGATGGTCGCTCCACATCTTCCCTTGGAGACACCTCAACTCCTTCACCGCTGCCCTGTTGATTAGAAAATGAAAGCATTACACAAACATTAAACACAAGAGAAAAAACAAGAATGAAAAAAAACTAGCAATCATCATTTGGGTCAGTATTAGAATGAGCTATATATTCATAAAGTGGATCATGCCAACTAATATGATGTATTTGTGCAACTAATAAAGCTCATGAGGACAACTGCAAAGACTGCCATTGTGCAACTGAATGTGCAACAATAAAACAGTAAATAAAAAAAGAACGAGACCTGGCAGCTACAAAAAGTTCTAGTGTATGTGCAACAATAAGAAATGATATTGCAACACAAGAAAAACAGTAACTAAAAAACAGGTTTGCAAAGAACTATTCAAATAGCTCATAAAAACACACAAAAAACCCACATACCTCAGCATCTGCTGTGGAAGATGCGACAGCTTCTCCAGCAACTGCTGCCTGCACAAAAAAATGACCACTGATGTCAACTATGAAAAAGATGCCAACTAGTGAACTACAAGATGCCAACTAATGCCAACTAATGTCAACTGTATTTAAATCAAAATGACTAGAGATGTCAACTACAAAAGGTTGTTATTGACAGACTAAAAACAAAAAATAGAGTTCCGAACTGCTGCATAATTTCATCACTATCTAAAAAAGGCGAGAAAAAACACTTATATTTGAGATTTTACTTACCCTAGAAGATGACTCAGCTCCCTTGCCAAGTGCTCACGTCTAGTCCGCTTTACAACACGGAACTGATCAGCATCCTAAGAAAAAAACATGAGCATGGGAAAAAATAAAAAAATGTTATATGACCCAAACAAAACCAAAAAAATGGACTTGTGTCATCAACATGCCACTTACCTCAACATCCTCTCCCTGCTCAACACTCTGCGCAGGTCGTGGCTGGCGATTAGCAGGACGCTTCGAGTTCGGGCGAAGAGGTTGACTTCCAGAACGCTGATTAAGCAACCAAAAGAAAACATGAAAAAAAGACATTAGCATACATGCATAAGTTAAAAAAACAACTCAAAAACAAAAGAAAAAAAGTGAATAAAAATACATCTCCTTCATTGCCACCCGCATCTCCTCCTATTATAACCATTTTTGCCCTGCGGAAGGAAATACAACAAAAAAAACATAGTTAGAAGATGTGGACAACCAACTACTACAATCATGCAGCCAACTGGGCAGTAAACCTTGTGCAAACTGGACATTAAATAAGCCAACTAACTTTTTTCTGCCTAATTATTACTTGCCAACTGTGACAAGTAATACCTAGACAGAAAAAAGTTAAGTAAAGGCAACAAGCTCAGTGAGATAACTTATTCTGAAAAAAGCGTCCCTAGTTGAACATGAAGGGAGACACATGAAAACAACCACATCCACAACAAAAGACTTGCACATTGAGAAAAATTAAAATGGAAAATTGGCAAGCATTGGTACTAATTTGCACAAATCAAGGGGTCCTAGTTGCACAAAGCAGGAGAATAACACATAAACCACCACAGCCACCACAACGCTGGTGGATTGGGTAGATTATATTGGAAAATTAGCAAGCATTGGTGCTAAAATTGTACAAACAAGAGTCCCTAGTTGCATACAGCAGAGGGGGGAACAGCCAACTAGTAAAAGTGTATAACATATGCAACTAAGTAAAACCAACTAAGTAGAGCAACTGGCACAAGTGTATAACATATGAATAGCCAACTTAGTAAAAGTGATGCAGCCAACCGAGCAGGCAACTTGTGCAACTGAACACAGTATGGACAACCACCTAGTACAAAAAACAGTGAGCCAACTGACCAAAACAACTGCTGCAACTGCAGAGCATATGGACAGCCAAGTACTATATGAACGCAACCAACTGAGGAGAATTTTTTGCAACTAACCACTTAAATCTATGAACACCAACTACGAAATCAGCCAATGCATTGCACAAAAAAACAGTGAGCCAACTGACCAAAACAACTGCTGCAACTACAGAGCATATGGACAGCCAAGTACTATATGGACGTAGCCAACTGAGGAGAATTTTGTGCAACTAACCACTTAAATCTCTGAACACCAACTATGAAATCAGCCAATGCATTGCACACAACATTGCGCACATCTAATACAACTTACAGAATAACTAAGAATCATGAACAGATCTCAAATCTCTGCAAAAATTGAACGGAACATGAAGTAAACAGCCAAATCGCCCCTAAAATCGCGCAAACGGGGACTACACGTTGACCCTGTCCAGCCACCCCCGTGCCGTGAACTACGCCTCCAACGATTCCCCCGCGAGGAGAACCACCCGCAAGCCGTCGCCAACCTGAGCACTCCGCCGCGACGCCCCGTTCGGTGGAGAGGATGGCGAGGAGGAAGACGAAGACGGAATGGGGAGAGAACTCGCTGTGGCGAGGGATTTCAGGCCACCTTGTAGATCCCGACCACCGTTGGGCGCGTGCTGCGAGATGGGTGAACGGAACTCAACGTGACCAAAATCGAAGATAAGCGGGGGTAGTTCGCGCCGTTCCCGAACCCTAGAGAGCATTCCCCTCACATTTCGGCACCATCCGCGCCCCGCGAGATAGAGAAAGGGAGGAGAAGCACGTAGAAGTGGAGGGAGAGCATACCTCCGGCGGCGAGGAGCACCAGCGATTCCCCGGCGAGGAGAACCACCCGCAAGCCGCCGTCAAATCTGAGCACTCCGCCCGCCACGCCCCGTTCGGTGGAGAGGATGGCGAGGAGGAAGACGATGAAGGAAGGACGGGAGAGAGAGCACGCTGCGACGAGGGATTTCAGGCGCAGATTTCGAAAACCGCCGCCCACGACCCCCACTACTCTCTCCTCTACCACTTACAGGTGGGCCTCCCACGTCCGGATGCGGACAAAACCGCCCACGACCGCGGTGCGCGACCAATCCAGACCAGGTGGCACCTGGCGGATCTGGGAGCGATCGCTCGCGCGATCGAACGGCCACGGGCCGGCCGCCCGTTTCGGTCAGTTAGTGGCCGGCCACTTTTTAGACTGTGATAAAAACTGCAACAGTTTATACTCTGCAGAAGCGGTGCAAGTGAAGATGCATGGTAGCTAGAGGTCTTTACTGGTGGTGACTTGCGAACAAGACGCCCCTGACATTTTCGTTTGTGAGGGTGATGCACCCATCCCGCGGTCTCTCTGGAACTGCAGCAGAGTGCTGAGGATATCCTCCCTCTCATGGCCGGCGCTGGCTTCCTCGCTCTCCATCGCCATCTTGTGCTCATGGACCATGGCGTCCATGCATGATGGACTGGATCCTCCCGTGCACCTCCAACGTCGCCGTAAGGGACCGGCTGCCGAGCACCCGCGCCAGCCGCGATGTCGGGAACAGATCGGTCAAGTTGAACCCGGACATGCGGTTGATCGCCCTGTCCAGCTCCTCGAGGTACAGCGCCCTCCGCTGGCACCGGTCGCCGATGGAGACCCTCATGATGACGTCGTTAATCATGACCTTCACTCTCTCGCCGGCATCAGCGACGGACCGCACGAGCCTCTCCGCCTCCTCCCGGACAGGGCGGAACGAGCGGACGCGCCTCGGGCTGAGCAGCTCCACGGTGCACAGCTTCCGGACGGCCTTCCAGTGCCGGCTGTCGTGGCGCGCGAATGAAATGTTCTGGCCGCCGTTGGTGAAGACGTCCGCGGTGGTGTACACGGGCCGGTTCGCGATGGCGGCGTCGTGGACCTTCATCACCTGCCTTGCCGCCTCCGCGGAGGAGAGCACGAGCGTCAGGACGTGGCCGAGGCGGAGGAGCATCACGGGGCCGTGCCGCCGGGAGAGACTGCGCATGGCCTGGTGCGGCAGGGCGCCCAGCAGGAAGTGCATGTGGCCGATCACCGGCAGCGCCCATGGGCCCGGAGGCAGGTTCGGCCGGCTTCCAGAGGCTGGCCTGAGCGTGAGGAGTACGGTGACGACAAGGACGCAGAGGAAAATGTAGCACACGAGCTGGATGGGTGTGGTTTCCATTGGAAGGTGGTCAAGATTCAAGACGCAAATTGCAATGCACCTAGTATATACTATATTGAACGACAACAAATAAACAATATTTTGATGAGGCTGCTACGCATCGGCCGGCGGATAAAAAAACGCCCCGTGAGCGGCCGTGATCATACTACACAAGGCATCAACTAACAGAAGGTCCAGACTTACAAGACGGCGCGCGGTCCTACCATTGGTTGAACGGGATCCATAGCCCAAGCAATAAAGATGTAAACTTTTTTTATTAATAGCACTTTTTATTAAACGAGAGTATATGTTGGGCAGCTAAAATGATGTACTTCCTCTGTTTCTATTTAACCTGGATATAAAATCTGTCCGAAGTCAAACTTCGCAGAGTTTGACCAAAAATATAAAAAAATATCAATTATATCATTAGACGCATCATAAGTTAATTTTCATACTATATAATAATGTTGATATTTTAAAGATAAATTTGGTCAAACTTTACCTAATTTAACTTTGAACAAATTTTATACGTAGAGTAAAAAGAGACGGATGGAGTAACACATAGCAATGTCAACTTTCATTGTGCTTTTCTTTAGTGGTAACTTTCATGATGCCAGTACTGTGCATTCATCGTCAGATTAGGTTCACAATGGTGCCATCGAAGGTGAAGTTCACTGCTTGCTAATGATCGCGGTTCGAGCAATGATACACCTATGTAGAGAGTGGTTTTCGTTACCATGCACAGGAGATACCGTGCATGGCTTACCCGTTGATGCTTTTATTTTTGGAAAATATGTGTTACTTTCACTAGTAGAAAAAGGCCCATTAATCCCGGTTTTAGAGGGCCTTTAGTAATTTTACGAAAAAATTGTTTCTTTTATTTTTTCCCGATTTTCAAATTTTTGAATTATTTTATAATTTAATCTCTAATCACCCCTCATCACTGCTTAATTTAACCTCTAATCTCTAATCACCCCTCATCATTCCAAATCATCTAACTTCCTAGCCGGTCACCCATCCTCTCACTACTCCAGCCTAAGCACGCTTAACTTCCGAGCTCTATTCTCCCTCGTTTCCAAGTCTACACTTGTTGTTTTTCTGACAATAGTAAGATGTCAATCCTATCAACCCTAGGAGTTTAGCTTGAGCATGAAGTCACACGTTTCACTGTTCGAGTTTGAAACTATTATTCTAAAAAACAATAATTATTTAGTAACACTAATATTTCTTGAATAAGTAGTTTGACCAGATTTGACCAAAATTCAAAAAATGAAATAATTATTTAGTAACACTAATATTCTTGAATAATTTTTAGTAACACTAATATTTCTTGAATAAGTACTTTGACCATAATTTGACATGATTTAACCAAAATTCAAAAAAACTGAAATTTGAGCATATCTTTTTTTTCCTTTAAGAATTTGAGGATTCTAAAAATTTGCAAACAAGCCTATGGCTGTCAAAATCGGATGTGGATTTTCGTGCTAAACATTTTGATGTATTATAAGTTTTTTTCCGACATCGTATGCAAAAATTATAGCCATTTTACTTCTTCATAACACTTTTTTGCAAAACATGTCCAAATTTAAGTTTTTTAATTTTCCTAACTAGTAGATGTAGTAATATAACTACATCTCGAAGGATTTTATTTTTTTGAAGTATTTATCATTTTCTTTTGTTTTCTTCAAAACTGAAATGGCGATAGGCGGGGGGTGGGTAGCGTTTGAAAAATGGGCCCTTTAGTCCCGGTTTGAGACACAACCGGGACTAAAGGGCCCATTTGAACCGGCACTAATGCCTTTAGCCGCTCGAACCGGGACTAATGCTCACATTAGCTCGAACCGGGACTAATGCTAATGCCGGTTCGTAATGCAACCGGGACTAATGTGTATATTGCGCTGTGACCAAATCCTTGTTTTCTACTAGTGTTTGTGCTTCATGTCACTTCCATCATCCTTATACTGTCAAATATGTATACACTTTATGAAATTATGTCCCATGTTCAGTGACGGAGCATCGTTGAAGCAAGACAGTCTCGTGGCATGTCCAGTTTGTTGTAGCAAAACAGGCCATGAGTGAAACAAATTTTGGCTCCCCTCTAGCCTGGCCCGCCCAGCCATTTTTACTATAGCTCGGCTACTCGACATGTTTGTATCAGATTTTCGATGAATAGGTCGATGTACACTTTATGCCATGATGCCATATTTTGTGAGATTCCCTCTCCCCAATACCACTCTTAATAGTTTATAAACTGATAATATCTTTATTTGGGCAATGATGTTTGTTGTGACGAGATTTTGAAAATAAGGCCGATCGATATTGAATAGTTGTTCTAACAAAATATAATTTCGACTTTAAAACCTGATCAATAATATGAAACTCTTCCCCTCAATAATAGTAATAATATGAAGCTATTTTAAAACTATGAAAATGATAAAAACTATGTATCTTAATGTTTCATAGGGTGTCAACAAAAACTATTTTTTTAGTGCATCACATGGTTACATTCTGTACCAATATGCATAGATCTTTTTGCAAAAAAAATTCTCAATTTTATGGCGGTCCCTCAAAATCCAGAGTGAATCATATTGTTTTCATCGTGTGTCGGTGTACTTTAGGTTGTTTCATGTGGTTATATATGTAAATTTTTGTAAGAAAAACAGTTTATGCCTAGTTTCATTTTGGGTCACCGTGTCCCAAGTGTATCATTGTGTTTCATAATTCGAATTTCAAAACTTGTAGGAATATATTCAAGACAGGTCCTATTTCAAAGTCAATACCACCAAGAACGCAAATATGCAAACTAATTATAAATTAGACTTTTGGTTTAAAAAAAGTATTCAAACATGGAAATCAGATATTAATGCATGGGGTGAGCGGAGCAAAGCCTGGCACTATGGGTGAAACATAGTGTGTCTTGAATCTCGCACATAATTTGTGAAAAAAGTTGTCAGGGTTATGTGATGTAATAGAAATACAAGGAGATATATGCAATGAATTCATAATCCCTCCAGATGGGAATATGAGTCAGGCACACATAGTTCTTTGGTTTGATTAGCAAAAATGTGTTGTAGGTCACAAAATATTTATTTTGAGATTAGTCATCGAATGAAGTTTCTAAAAATACATATTTTGTGTCATTTTATACATGTTTTCCTAGTTAATCCGACGACCTAAATTTCCATGCAAGACTTATATTCCCATCCAGAGGGAGAAGAATGTTGCACTAGTCTCGAAAAAGATGGACAGGTGAGGCATGCACGATATATCCAGTGCATTTTTTTTTATAATGGTCACTTTATTACTTAAAGGTTTAAGCATTACACCCGTCCTCTGCAGAACTGAGATGCACATAGCCATACCAAGTCGAATCTAAAAAATAAAAAAATAAAGGCGAAGTACAAGAAATTGAGTTTGTATGCCGCCTAAACTGTAGGATGGCCAATTCTAAGATCATGTTGCCATTCATGTTGAGTAAAAGTATCCCTTGCCGTGTGCTCCAAGCGTGCACACACCTCTGTAAACAGGTCTTGATTGTCCACACGTTGCAGAGACGACTATAAACGGAGTGTACCGGTACACCTGTAAATAACCTGCATAAGAGAAGTACTTTCATGTTGAAAACCTTATAATTCCTATATAGCCAAAGCGACCAAATAATGGCAAGCGCTCCCACCCTGATAAGAATTCTAAACTTATGATAAATCCCATGTAATCAGTTGCAAAAAATATTAGCAACATTACATGGAGGATACAAGCCAAAAGCTATTTGGATGATTGACCATATAGACCAAGCTAATTTGCACCGAAAGAACAAGTGTTTTATTGTTTCGTCATGATGATAAAAAAACACATTGCATATTT
>NC_041392.1:691803410-691815689 GCF_002162155.2 Triticum dicoccoides | reverse complement strand
CATACCAATTTCTCTTAATAAGGCTATCTTTGGTAAGAATGATTCCTGGAGGAAGATACCATGCAAAGATTTTATTATTAAGCGGCATCTTCATCTTCCAGATCTTCTTCTTATTATAAACTGCCACATCATATTGGATCAACGCTCTATACATTGAATCTACCGAGAATTTACCACTCGCATTTAGATTCCACCAAAATTGATTGACTCCATGTGATAAATGTACCATGGCGAGACGATTTATCAAATCATTCCGCGATGCAAGTCTGAGGCCTATTAAATCTCGTCATTCGGGGGAAAGGATTCCATAATCGTGGCGATAGTATCACCCTTATGACGAACAATATTATATAGAGCTTTATATTGTTTCAGGAGTGTGGCATTTCCTAGCCACTTGTCGAGTGCATAGTACATCCAGCATTGTTGCGGGCATAATGAAGTATAATGTAATGAGGTTTGCTTCAGTAGATACCCAATTAGAAAAAAAGATCATAACTTTCGATGCTAACAGCAGTGAGATTAGAAGATACCCTTTCATTATACATGTATTATAGTAGTTACGAAAACTAGTTTATTTGGATAGCCCCATGCATGTGACCCAATCGCCCCATAATCCCATCAATCTATATGTATTTCGTCCACTGATCCATCGTTGATCTGATCAGAATCTGTCTCGGTAGGACATAATAATTTGTGGATGCCTTAAAAATCTTTCTTGCAACCATCAGTTGCACAAACTTTTCTTTCTATTGACGGATCGAAGCACAAGGCTTTCGCATTTTCTCGAATAAAAGAATGAGGTGA
Organism: Triticum dicoccoides; assembly: GCF_002162155.2. NCBI lineage: Eukaryota > Viridiplantae > Streptophyta > Magnoliopsida > Poales > Poaceae > Triticum > Triticum dicoccoides. The sequence goes on along the minus strand of NC_041392.1, from coordinate 691,814,885 downwards.
ATATCATAAATTGATCTCACTATTTGATGGAGAAAATAGCTGGTCAATGAAAAAAGCAATATCTTAAATGATCAATATTTTAAGGGAATTAGAAACTCGTACGAAAAAATAGACAATTCATAGCCTAAACAGTTGTGTACTTAAATATTGGAATCCACTAAACGTTGCAAAGATGAAACACAATCGAACTTCCTCCGTCAACCCTAGCCGCCGCCATCTCCACCCCCACCTAACCTCGCCGCCGCCAACCCTAGCCGCCGCCCAGCCCTCCTCCACCCCCACCTCTCCTCGCCGCCGCCAACCCTAGCCGCGCCCAGCCCTCCTCCACCCCCACCTCTCCTCGCCGCCGCCAGAGGCGGTCTCCGGGCAAGTCCGGGGCGCCGCCAAGGAAGGTGGCGGCGGGGCAAGTTGCTGCTCTGCTTCCGCAGGGGCATTCGGATCTGGGGCGGCGGCCCCTCTGGTGAGGCACCACCGGCTTAGCGGCGGGCGGTGGTGCGGGCGTTTGGTTCCGGCGTTCTTGGCCGCGCGGGCGGCGGAATCTCGGAGGACGAGGGCGACGGCGCCAGATCTGGCGCCCCTCCTCCCTGTACGGCGTGTTCTCCCCCATCCGGCCCGCTCGTGTTCCATGGGACGCCGGCGCTGGTGGTGCTAGTGGTGGGGAATCCAGTCCGGGCGAAAGCCATGGCCGACCATGCTCGGCTGCGTCGACGGCGACGCCTGAGGGCGCCGTGTCCCTCCTTGGAGGCGTCTGACAGGTCTGACCCCCCCACTCCCCCTTCCCCTAGTTCTCCCGGGCGAAAGCTCCAACTTTGTTGGGCGGCGGCGGCGCCATCGGCGTCGTATCCTTCTTGAAGGCGCCGTTTAGGGAGCTTGGTGGTCGGTGGGCGCTGTTGGGGTGCGGGGGGTGGCGGCGGTGGTACCCTCCTCGTCCTAGCTCTTGCTTTCCATCGCCATTGTATCTTTCCGCTCTGCAAGGTGGTGGCGCTGTCTAGAGGACGGCGGCGTTGGTGGAGCGGTGCTTCATCTTTCACATTGATGATGGCGGATCTCGGCGGCATGGTGCTGTGGAGACTCGGCGTCTGATGCGCGGAGATGGACTCGTGCAGGAGGAGGAAGCTGTCTGGCGTCATGGGGACGTCGATGGCAGACTGGCCAGACAAGGTAGAAGCCTCAATTTGATCTGAAGACGGACCTGTGGAAGATGGCGGCGACGACACACGAGTGCGTCTGACCGGATTGCGCCCCAGACCCAGTATGTGGCTCGGCTGGGGTTACCGAATGAGTTTCGGCTTCCGGCTTTTGATGTTAGGCTTAGGTGTGTGGTTTGGGTAGTGGCCCAGCTAGCACCCCCTCATCATATTGGATAGGAGTAGCGGCACATGTTGCCAAGATGGTGAATTCAGACACTTTGTTGTAATACTTTGTATGGTTATCGAGAATAATCAATAAAGTGGCCGTATGCATCTCCCAGATGCAGAGGCCGGGGGTCATCCTCCTTTTCTAAAAAAAAACTAAACGTTGCAAAGCAACATCAGATGTCCCACCTTCGCTAGTGCACTTCACCACCACATGCCTCAGATCTCTCATTCTTTCTCTGACCATTTCACCCTCCTTTCCATCCATCAGTCTTGTGATGGCCGCCTGGACTTCCCCTCTCTTCAACTGGTTCTCCACCTCCACCCTAACCCCCACCTTCCAGACATCACACACGTACCTGGCAGTACCCATTTGATCGCCGGACAATGGTCTGCATATCATCGGCACACCTTCCGATATGCTCTCCGTCGTCGAGTTCCACCCGCAGTGCGTGAGGAACGCGGCCACAGACGGATGCCTCAGCACCTCCTGCTGCGGAGCCCAGCTCACTATCCTACATCTGTTGCCCATCTTCTGCTGCAGCTCGCCAGGGATCGCACTGGACTCGCAATCGTGCACAAGCCTCGGCCGGACCACCCACACAAACGGGCGCTGGCTGTTAGCCAGGCCCCAGGCCATCTCCAAGAACTCATCTGTGTCGATGCCCACCAGGCTCCCAAAGCTCACGTAGACCACAGAGTTTGGCCGTTGTGTGTCCAACCAGTCCAAACAGCTGCGATCTTCTGTCAGTAGGCTGCTCTCGACGGATGAAGACGTCATCATGTGCAGAGGGCCGATGGAGAACACCGGGAGGGCAATCTCGCTGCGGATTCTCTCGATCTCCATGCCCTCGATGTCTTCGGATGTGTTGATTATTAGGCCCGAGGATTGCCGTACGCCGGCGACGATGTGGGCGAGGAGATCTGTGTACGCGAGGTGTCGAGTCTTGTCCATCACACGATGCAAGTCTTGCACAACGAAGGGGGGAAGCTCCTCCACTGCAATGTTGAAATTTGACTCTGATGGACAGATGAACGATCATTCAATATCGGCTCCAACCAATCAAGCAAAGAAAAGACGACAATTAAGGAGCAAACCGAGTGATTGCCAATGTGTGCTCTAAAATGGAATTTAGATTCCAATAGTACATACCCGGTTGAATACGCAAAATGGCTGTTCTCGATCACGCATGTGTAATGGGTACTGACTAGCTACTACGTAGTATATTACATACAGTATGCTCCTTAATTTTCAGGCCTCCTAAACAATTGAGGTCTTCAATTTGATACTGTGTCACCCGATTTTAACCGGATCAACAATTTCACATGGAGCTCTTTCGTTCAATTATTTTAGTTCACTATGCTCCTTAACTTTCGAGCTCTCTTGTTCGATCTAGAGGTATACAATTTTGGATTTGGTTCATATTTTGATCGGGTCAACAATTTTTAAAATCAAATGACAACCACCGGCCTGTAAAAATATATCAATCCCGCGCACCCTCTCACCATCTAGAAAAAAGAAACGCCAACATATGATACTATATATAGGACCAATATAGTACAGGCAGTCATCGACTTCCCACACTGTAAAAGGCCCACCTAAACACCACATTATTACATACACTATGGTCCCTAATTTTTAAGGCCTCCTAAACAATTGAGGTCAGCCGATTTTGACTGGGTCAACAATTTATCATGGAGCTATCTCAATCAATTATTTTAATTCACCATGCTCCCTAATTTTGGAGCTATCTCATTCGATTGAAGTATAGAATTTTGGATTTGGCTCATATTTTGACCGGGTCAACACTTTTTTCTAAATCAATGGGTAGCAACCGGCCTGTAAAAATACATCAACCCGCTGCACCCTCTCACCACCTAGACAAAACAAGAAATGCCGACATATATATGTTATTATAGCACCAATATAGTGCATGCAATCATCGACACAGAAAATTTCCCCACACCATGAAGAACCACCAAAACACTGCACTTGTCAAACCAAATATTCCCTCAGTTTCGTAATGTAAGATGTATTAGTTTTTTGAAAATTCAATTTTCTTGTAATTTGACGAAGTCTACAGCCAAAAATATCGACATCTACAATAATAAATATATAAAATCTAAAAATTCATTTCATGATGAAGCTATTGATACTGATTTGATATTATGGATATTGATACATTTCTCTACAAATTTGATCAAACTTTAAAGAGTTTTGACTTTTCAAAAAGCCAATACAGCTTACATTTTGAAAAAAGAGGGAGTAACTTTTTATGAAATACAAATAATACCAACGACGCAGCAAAGCGCGCCCATCTCTTCTAGTAGCACATGAATTTGGTCAAACAAATCTAAAAACATATTCACCACCACCACCACCAACAACAACAAAGCCTTTAGTTCCAAAAACATATCCACCGTGTTGTAAAAATCCTCTAATGCAAAAGGAAAATGCAGTAGGGGAAGCGGCCTACTTCGATTTCATTTTTGTCAAATTATGAACCAAAATTTACGCTCGTGAGGCAGTAAAGTAGGCCTACAATAATTTTGTTTTTGAAGGAATATGAATCCAAATTAGCAATCGCGAGGACTTGAACCAATGGCCAGGTTGTACATCCATTCCCCTCGCAAGAAAAAAAAAAGCTAGGCTCATTTCTTGTAACTTTTGGTTTTATCATGTACATTGGTTGTTCATAGACCACAGATGAAGATAACCATCTTCATACTTTACGAACTTGTTTTTTAGGACGTTTGTAAAAAAATCTTAATTGACAACATCGATTAATTAGATCGTAGATCGCATCTTACCTACTTCAAAAAAAGGAAAGAATGTACCTACTTCATTTTCTATCTTTGTTTCTCCTATTCGAGGATCGTACCACTCACAGACCCACGTGATAACGGAGATGGACTGATGGAGTGGGTGATTAGGTGAAGTTTTGGGTGGTGGGGGGAGGGGGTCACACTCACAACCTTTGTGTATGCATGTCATGTTCATGTTGTATTATTTGTTTGGCGGGACACGTCAGATTGTACTTTAAAAATGCAAGTACTAGCAACGCTGTTTTGTTAGCAATAATTCGGATCTAGCAACGCTGGTTATGCTGTTGTTCCGAGAACGAACCTAGCTACTATGTGATATAAGGTTCTCTGTTGATCGATTGAAACCAGACATTATTGCGGATATCCATCGAATATACTAATTTCTTTCGTTGGACGAACTGAGAAAAGCTAGCTAGACCTCCAAACTCCAAACAAAGAGCACAACAATGGCGATTTGGTATTACCTTGAACGGGCAAGTAGCCCTTGTGGCATAGACTTGGGTACGCCAAGTACACCAGGAACCTGACGGCGCTGCTCGTCATGAGGGCCAGAGCGGCCACGCCAAGCTCCCTAGCCACGGAGAGCGGCACAAACCAGTCCACGTCGGCGACCAGGCAGGCGACGTGGCCGTCCTCCCCTTCCTCCTCCTCCCTGAGGGCGCCGGCCAGGTAGTCCCGGAACGCCGCTGCGCAGTTCCTATTCAGCGCGAAGACGAACGACGCGACGTCCCTGGACGCGGCGACCTCCGGAGGTATGTTGTCCGGGATGGTGACTAGGCGGTAGTCCGCCGGGAGCTTCCGGCGGTCCGGCGCGCGGGTCTCTGGGTGGAGGATGGTGACCGCGAGGCCACGGGAGTGCAGCGCGGCGGCGAGGCGAAGCATGGGGTTGATGTGGCCTTGGTAGGGCAGCGGTAGCAGGACCACGCGGCGGCGGTCGCCGTTGGTGCTGCTTGGCGCCATGGCGATTGTGTTAGGCCGTGACTGCGTGAGTGCGTTGTGTGGCTGCAGAGGAGGAAAGCTGTGTTTCTTTGTCTCGGAGAGAGATGCTGTCCCCTCCAAACTGTAAGAGTTGGTGCATTGTAGACCTTCAAACCAGACACTACATCCGTCCGCGGATCCTGAGGACCAGTCTATGGACATTAATGGAGATGTCAACAAACCGAACAAAATTTGTTCAAACCGGATAATTTTCATATCAGTTTTGCTAAAGCACATCTAGATGTGCCATAAGTATTGCACATCTAAGTCATATGTCATTGATCTTACATTAAGATTCGTGTGAATATTTTCTTTCTCTTTTTTGTTTTTCTTTTATGCTTGATTCACTCACTTAGATGTGCAATAACTAGAGCACATCTAGATGTGCCCTAGACACACCCTTTTCATATAAACCAGACGAAAACATTTACATTTCGGAAATATTTCAACTAAAGTATAGTGGACTGGGCTATGCTATTCTAATATAGTCTATCGCCGGCCACAGCGGATCCCATTTCCGCAACATGTCTTCCCTATGTCCGGCAGCAAACTCACCGGACCGCCCCGAGCCTCGGAGGAATATGCTTCAGCGGGAGGGAGAGAGTAGCCTCTGTTTCCACGAAGCACGAATCAAGGTTGGCTTTGGGGGCTGTGGAAGACGGTCACCGTGGCCTACGCCCCCATGAAGTGGGCAAGTGACCAACTGTGTAGGCCGGCGAGGCGTAGGCGGTGGCCTTCTTGGGACACAAGCAACGGCGGTCTCCCATGGCCTACTTTTTCCTCGGTGTTGGTGGCGACCGCAGGCATGGCCGACGCGGAGTTGACGATGTCATAGTCGGTGCCCCAGTCAAATTCCTTCGCCGCCGTGTCGACCTCCACGAACATGGCTTCTTTCTTTGCTTGTTGGATGTGTTGCGGTCATCACTCGCGACGGATTCGCCGGGAGACGGCGTTGGCCAGCCTGTGGTGGCGACGGCTCCTGAGAGCTTGCCGGCAAGCTATCCGTCTCTGGCTGGATCATCAGGACACATGGCGGGCTGTAATTCCAGAGAGCTCCTTCTTCTTCTCACCAAACAGGCCGTCCCACCGTGCATTGGAGCGATAGGCCATGGCGGGTGTGGTGCAAGGAGGAGATAGAGAGCGGAGTTGTGGTGTGGTTCTTGCCCGGTACCACTAGTAGAAAAGGGGGCAACGGTCCAGGCTGGGTCAGCCCATTAGTCCCGGTTCAGTCTAGAACCGGGACCCATGGGGGCATTGGACCCGGTTCGTGAGCCCAGGGGGCCGGCCGGGCCACGTGGGCCATTGGTCCCGGTTCGTTTGGACCTTTTGGTCCCGGTTGGTGGGACGAACCGGGACCGATGGCCTCGCTCCTGGCCCACCACCATTGGTCCCGGTTGGTGGCTTGAATCGGGACCAAAGGCTCCCCTTTAGTCCCGGTTCATGCCACCAACCGGGACCAATGAGGTGCCTATATATACCCCCTCGCGTAAGAGCAGAGCACACTACTTTGTTTTTTTCTGGCCGAGGGGAAGAGGGCTTGGTGGTGCTCTAGCTCACCTCCTATGCACACAAGGTGTTCGATGGAATGCCCGAGCCACAGTACTTAAGCTTTCTCCTCTCCAAGCTCGACCTGCAAGCTCCATTTTCCTCAATATTTGTCTACGTTTAGCGGTCCGTCACGCCCCGTCCCCGTCTTCACCGCCGTCGATCACCCGCGCCGAGCTCATCGCCGGCACCACCGTGGTGAGCCTCTTGTTCTTATCTTCTTTTTGAAAGGAAAAAATATTCTTACTTGTATATTTACATAGATACTTGTATTATTTTCTTACTTTTATTATTGCATCTTATATAGTGCGATGGTTTTGGTATCCGCCCCCGTCGGCCCTCGTCCTGTCTATGATTCGGATGTGGTATATATATTATAATTTATAACTATTGGTTCATTTATTGTTTATGAAAATTATGCCGACCAACGTGACATAGATTTTATTTATGTAGGATGTATGTGAATCGGAAATTCCAACCGACCCTATTGTCGAGAGGTTAAATTTAGTTGAAGAAGAAAACAATTTGTTGAAGGAAAAAATAAAAAAATTGAGGAGGAGAAGATGATATTGGAGTTGCATGTTGCGGATGTCGTCGATGATCACAAGATCAAGATGGATGCAATGCGCTTGAAGATTAGAAAGATTAGAAAATATGCCATTCATACCGAGGCTTGGTATCATTATGCCGTTGGATCAATTGTTACATTGGTTGCGATTATGATCACATTTGTTTTCGCATTGAAATGTTTTACATAGTTTCAATGTATGGTTTAATTAATTAGATGCTCTGGAGAGATATATGTTGTTAGATGAGAACTATGTATGTACTTTGGTTTTAATGTGATGATGAACTTCTATTAATTTGGACACTTAATTATATATAATGCACGCAGATGAACCGGCAATGGATGTACGGTGACAGACACACCTCCGAGTACATTAAGGGCGTGCATGAGTTTCTCGATGCGGCTGAGGCAAACAAGCAGAATGGTTTTATGTGTTGTCCATGCACTGAATGTGGGAATACGAGGTCTTACTCTAACCGGAAAATCCTGCACTCCCACCTACTTTACAAGGGTTTCATGCCACACTATAATGTTTGGACGAGGCACGGAGATATAGGGGTTATGATGGAAGACGGCGAAGAAGAAGAGTTCGATGACAACTATGTGCCCCCTGAATACGGTGATGCTGCAATGGGGGGAGCTGGTGAAGATCAAGAGGAACCAGACGATGTGCCCAATGATGCTACAACGGGTGAAGCTGCTGAAGATCAAGAGGAACCAGACGATGTGCCCGATGATGATGATCTCCATCGGGTCATTGTCGATGCAAGGACGCAATGCAAAAGTCAAAAGGAGAAGCTGAAGTTCGATCGCATGTTAGAGGATCACAAAAAAGGATTGTACCCCAATTGCGAAGATGGCAACACAAAGCTCGGTACCGTACTGGAATTGCTGCAGTGAAAGGCAGAGAATGCTGTGGCTCACAAAGGATTTGAGAAGTTACTGAAAATATTGAAGAAGAAGCTTCCAAAGGATAACGAATTGCCCGACAGTACATACACAGCAAAGAAGGTCGTATGCCCTCTAGGATTGGAGGTGGAGAAGATACATGCATGCCCTAATGATTACATCCTCTACCACGGTGCATACAAAGATCTGAACGCATGCCCGGTATGCGGTGCATTGCGGTATAAGATCAGACGAGATGACCCTGGTGATGTTGACGGCGAGCCCCCCAGGAAGAGGGTTCCTGCGAAGGTGATGTGGTATGCTCCTATAATACCACGGTTGAAACGTCTGTTCAGAAACGAAGAGCATGCCAGGTTGATGTGATGGCACAGTGAGGACCGGAAGAAAGACGGGAAGTTGAGAGCACCTGCTGACGGGTCGCAGTGGAGAAAAATCGAGAGAAAGTACTGGTATGAGTTTGCAAAGGACCCAAGGAATGTATGGTTTGCTTTAAGCGCGGATGGCATTAATCCTTTCGGGGAGTAGAGCAGCGATCACAGCACCTGGCCCGTGACTCTATGTATGTATAACCTTCCTCCTTGGACGTGCATGAAGCGGAAGTTAATTATGATGCCAGTTCTCATCCAAGGCCCTAAGCAACCCGGCAACGACATTGATGTGTACCTAAGGCCATTAGTTGAAGAACTTTTACAGCTGTGGAATGGAAACGGTGTACATACGTGGGATGTGCACAGACAGGAGGAATTTAACCTAAAGGCGTTGCTATTCGTGACCATCAACGATTGGCCCGCTCTCAGTAACCTTTCAGGATAGACAAACAAAGAATACCACACATACACGCACTGTTTAGATGACACTGAAAGTATATACCTGGACAAATGCAGGAAGAATGTGTACCTGGGCCATCGTCGATTTCTTCCGACCAACCATCAATGTCGAAAGAAAGGCAAGCATTTCAAAGGCGAGGCAGATCACCGGAAGAAGCCCGCCAAACAGTGATCACGTACTTGCTATGGTCAATGATTTACACGTAATCTTTGGAAAGGGTCCCGGCGGACTAGCTGTTCCAAATGACGCTGAGGGACACGCACTCATGTGGAAGAAGAAATCTATATTTTGGGACCTACCCTACTGGAAAGACCTAGAGGTCTGCTCTTCAATCAACGTGATGCACGTGATGAAGAACCTTTGCATGAACCTGCTAGGCTTCTTGGGCGTGTATGGGAAGACAAAAGATACACCTGAGGCACGGGAGGACCTGCAACGTTTGCACGAAAAAGACGGCATGCCTCCGAAGCAGTATAAAGGTCCTGCCAGCTACGCTCTTACGAAAGAAGAGAAAGAAATCTTCTTTGAATGCCTGCTCAGTATGAAGGTCACGACTGGCTTCTCGTCGAATATAAAGGGAATAATAAATATGCCAGAGAAAAAGTTTCAGAACCTAAAGTCCCATGACTGCCACGTGATTATGACACAACTGCTTCTGGTTGCATTGAGGGGGCTTCTACCGGAAAACGTCCGATTAGCCATTATGAAGCTATGTGCATTTCTCAATGCAATCTCTCAGAAGGTGATCGATCCAGAAATCGTACCAAGGCTAAGGAGTGATGTGGCGCAATGTCTTGTCAGTTTCGAGCTGGTGTTCCCACCATCATTCTTCAATATCATGACGCACGTCCTAGTTCATCTAGTCGACGAGATTGTCATCCTGGGGCCCATATTTCTACACAATATGTTCCCCTTTGAGAGGTTCATGGGAGTCCTAAAGAAATATGTCTGTAACCGCGCTAGGCCAGAAGGAAGCATCTCCATGGGCCATCAAACAAAGGATGTTATCGGGTTTTGTGTTGACTTCATTCCTGGCCTTAAGAAGATAGGTCTCCCTAAATCGTTGTATGAGGGGAGACTGACTGGAAAAGACACTCTTGGAAGTGACTCAATAATATGCAGGGACGGATATTCTTGGTCTCAAGCACACTACACAGTTCTACAGAACTCTACCTTGGTGACCCCGTATGTCGATGAACACAAGAACAGTCTGCGCTCCAAACACCCGGAGCAGTGCGACGACTGGATTACATGTGAACACATCAGGACTTTCAACAGTTGGTTGGAAACACGTCTCAGAGGTGACAACACTGTTTGTGATGAACTGTACTTGTTGTCCAGGGGACCATCTTTGACTGTATTGACTTACAAAGGATACGAGATAAATGGGAATACATTTTACACGATCGCCCAAGATCAAAAGAGCACCAACCAAAACAACGGTGTCCGCTTTGATGCAGCAACCGAGAGCGGAAAGTACACATATTATGGTTACATAGTGGACATATGGGAACTTGACTACGGACATGATTTTAAGGTCCCTTTGTTTAAGGGCAAATAGGTCAATCTGTCAGGCGGCGGGGTACAGGTAGACCCACAGTATGGAATGACAACAGTGGATCTGAAAAATCTTGGGTACACTGACGAACCGTTCTTCCTAGCCAATGATGTGGCACAGGTTATCTATGTGAAGGACATGTCTACCAAACCGAGAAAAAGAAAAGATAAGGAAGCGAATACATCATATGATGTGCCAAAGTGCCACATAGTTCTTTCAGGAAAAAGGGATATCCTGGGAGTGGAGGGTAAGACAGACATGTCTAAAGATTATGAAAAGTTTCATGAAATTCCTCCCTTCAATGTCAAGGCTGACCCAAGCATCCTGATAAAGGATGAAGATTATCCATGGTTACGGCGCAATAAGCAAATGACACAAGCGAAGAAAAAGTGAAGACTTTCTCCCGCAACTATTATGATGATACCATGCCAACTTTGTAACACACGAGTATGCTATGCCAAATTTTTCAGAGTTCATTTGAAAACTATGAATTTAGGTCGAATTTTCTCTATAGGTGCATCTATGTTCATTTTTTAGTAAAGTTAATCACAAACTTGTGATTCACACAAATTTCAAAGAATTCAAATTTTAATTATTCAAATTTGAAAACTAATGGCACTAACAGAAAGTTTATAATTTTTCTAAAACTAATGGCACTAACAGAAAGTTTATAATTTTGCTGACCTAAAAGCAAAAAAGAATTAAAAAATAAAGCAAAAAACAAAAGAAAATAAATAATAAAGAAACCAAACAAAAAAACTAAAAAGAAACAAAAATAGCAACAATAAGTATTTTGTTATAAGTAGAAACAAAATAAAATAAATAAAGCAACAAAGAAAACATAAAAACTAAAAAAGTGTGTTCAAATTTGAAAACTAATGGCACTAACAGAAAGTTTATAATTTTTA
>NC_041392.1:691801664-691802363 GCF_002162155.2 Triticum dicoccoides | reverse complement strand
CCCTCGCCCTGCCCCTCCGTTTGTCCGGCCGGCACCCCTCCCCTGTTTTTTTCATATATTATATGCTTGTGTATATTGTGTATATTGCTTCTTTGTGTATATTATGTATATATGTCAGTATATATATTGTGTATATTGCTTCTTTTCATATTTTTTTCATATATATGTTTGTATTTTGTATTTTGCTTTTTTTATAAAAATGTATATATGTTTGTATGTTCTCTGTGTATATATGTTCATATATGCAAAAGTTAGATTTAAATATTTAGAAATGGATTATCTATATATGTTCTCTGATTTAGTACATTTTAGGTTAGTTTCATTTCTAGAAAAGTTTTATATATTTAGGAGAGGAAAAAGGAAAATAAGAAGAGGAAAAAGAAGAAGAAGAGCAGAGGAAGAAAAGGAAGAGGAGAAGAAGAAATGAATAGAGGAGAAGAAGAAAAAATAGAAAAAAAATTCTATTTTTTCTTCTTCTCCTCTATTCCTTTCTTCTTCTCCTCTTTTTTCTTCTTTTTTTCTTCAATCTTCTCCTCTATTCCTTTCTTCTTCTCCTCTTTTTATTTCTTCTTCGTATTCTTATGTTTTATCGGGACTGTCGTCGTCGATATACCCCTCCCGATAACTTCAACACGAGGGGGGGGGTCGATATACCCCCTCCCGATAACTTCAACACGAGGGGGGGTCGATATACCCCCT
>NC_041392.1:691782870-691801348 GCF_002162155.2 Triticum dicoccoides | reverse complement strand
CATAAGTGACGCGGGCGTCGACCCGCGTCACTTGTGGGACGTGCATGTAGTGTCCGACACCGACGGCCACATGTATCTCACACCCATGATACATGCTATTTAGGGTTTCCTCTACCGCTCGGCGACCCTGACCCTCGACGACCCTCGTTCCCGATAAAAAAAGAGGAAGAAGAAGAAAAAAAGAGAAGAAGAAAGGACACCGACGGCAACATGTATCTCACACCCATGATACTTGCTATTTAGGGTTTTCTCTACCGCTCGGCGACCCTCGACGACCCTCGTTCCCGATAAAAAAAGAGGAAGAAGAAGAAAAAAAAGAGGAGAAGAAAGAATAGAGGAGTAAGAACTCCTCTATTCTTTCTTCTCCTCTTTTTTTTCTTCCTCTTCTTTTTTTATCCTTGAAGCGTTGTCGAGGCCACCCCAAACCCTAGAGAAGCAGCGTCAAGGCCACCCCAAACCCTAGAGAAGCAGCGTCGAGGCCACTAATTAATATTAGTTCTACGTTTGCCACTGATATATCCATCTGTCATGTTTGAATAATAATTGCCATGTTGTAAATATTTGTAGAAACTATGGACACCACCCGAGATGAAGTACAAGAAGAGTTGTTGGGGGACATAATCGCACGAGGAAGTGATGCCGTCTGCTCGTTGTTTCTCAACAACATCGATGGTCTGGAAGCAGCTGGCTATGATTATGATGGTTCCGGTGACCTAATGCCGGTGCAAGAAGGAGACCGTGAGGACGGCTCCGGTGCAAGTAGGAGACTATGATGACGTCTCCGGTGACCGAACCAAGTCCGGCCAGGTATATATATTATTTAAGCTTCTGCTGACTAGCTAATTGATGCATTCATTGTTTTGGTATGTACACATACTAATTAAGTCTTTGTTGTTTTTTCTAGCTCTCCGGATCGAGCACAACTTTGGTAAAGAGACGAGGCCCGAAGAAAAAGTTGAGCTCGGATGAAAAGTTTGAGATCATAGCAATCGCGCCCGACGGCCAACCGATTGAACTCCTCCGGACAAAGAGCGCATTTGTTGCTCAGTGCGGGGTTTTGGTTACGGACAAGATCCCGATCAGCATCTAGCAATGGTTAAAGCTGGCTACAGAAGACCCTGAGGTGTCTTATGTCAATGATATGCAGAAAAATGATCTTTGGACTGAGCTGAAGTCAAATTTCACCCTACTGCCAGAGGATGATCCGGAGAAGCCAGTTAAAGAGCAATTAATCAAGTATTTTGCTCTTAAGAGGATGGCAGAACTATTCAGGAGGTGGAAGAAAGAGCTGAATAAGTTTGTCGAAAATAAAGAGACACCAGAATTCAAGGGCAGATATGAGAAGATCAGAGATCACTGGCCCGCATTTGTGGCCCACAAGACATCAGAAAAGAGTAAGAAGATGTCGGCGACAAACAAGCAAAATGCTGCGAAGAAGAAGCATCACCATCGCACGGGGTCATGTGGCTACCTCGTAGCCCGGCCTAAGTGGGCCAAGACTGAGAATGATCTGGTTGATAAAGGGATCGAACCAGAGACAATTAACTGGCCAGATCGTTGCCGGACTTGATTCTTCGGGGCTGGCGGAACCTTGGACCCTGTATCAGGGAAGTGCATTTGGACGAACGATCAAATGTACATACCAGTCAAGAAGCTTCAGTAGTATATCGAAGCAGCACAGCAAGGGACGTTCATTCCAGACAGAGAGAACAACGAGCTCACAATGGCCCTCGGGAATCCTGAGCACCCTGGACGGACCCGAGGCACGCCAGGCTCCATTCCGTGGAAGGTTGGGTTTCCGGACGCAGGCGGTTACAAATGCCACGAGAGGAGGAAGAAAGTGGAGCAGACCCAACTGCAGGCGCTGCACGCTAGGGTACAAGCGATAGAGGAACGAGAAGCAAATCACAGCAAACGAACTGCCGAAGCTTCCCCCGAAGCTACCCCGCCATCTCAGTGGAGAGGCAGCGTGGCTTCCACCGAGCTGCTTCAGTCGGTGCATGTCTTGACGGCTCCTGCCAGCTATCCCATGGATGCTATCATGGAGTCTCAAAATTGCCACCTTATGACCCAATGGATTAATATGAAGGTCAAGGCGGCTGTTGGCTCTGTTTTTCCTACTGAACCCGGCGCAACTTTTTACTGCCGGCCGATTCCAGAAGGATATGCTAGGGTGATGGTGGATGAAATAACAGAGGGATTTGAGGACCTCCAGCTTGACCACCCTACCGGTGAAGGGAGACTTGGCTGGGTTCTGCTCTGAAGACTCCATGCCTATGGCGGAAGGAGCTCATCAACCTTCCGAACCGGACGCCTCCGCCTCCTCCTCCTCCTTCGACGAGTCAGGGCACTCAACCTCCACAACCGCCTCCTCCTCCGGCGAGTGACGATCAGGGCACTCGGCTGGCTCCTTCTCCGGCGCGTGGCGGCACTCCACCTCCTTCTCCGCCTGCGCCGGCGCGCCCGAGCAGCCAGCCTCCTCCTTCTCCGCCTCGTCAGCAAGGGCGGAAGAGACCTGCCGCCGCTCCGGCTGCTCCGGCGCGTTGTAGTCCTTCTCCTTCGCCTCATAAGCAAGTAAAGAAGACAACCGCTCCATCTGCTCTACCGGCGTCTAGCAGTACAGCCAGAGGCGGGAGGACATACAGATTCGGTCCTTCTCTGAAGACTCCAGAGAAGTTACCATACGAGAGGACCCCGGAGGAGAACGCCGAGATCGCGCGAGAAGAAGTGAGGAACTTCTTTGAAGGGGTGAAAGCAAAGAAACATCCACCTCCGGAGGAGAAGGAAGATCCGGTGAAAGCGAAGGGCACTCTGGCTGCCCTGACAAAACCACCCAAGTCTCCGCCGAAAGGAAACTATGAGTGCATTATTGGAAAGGAATTTGCCGAAGCGGAGCAGTCGGGAAGTACTGTCAGTGATCAAAGGGTGAAAGAACGACAAGCTGGGAAACAGATTGCCCAGCTCGGTGAACAAGTGAAGCAATCGTGCCCCCCGCTCAAGGTGCCTAGCGACATCGTCGCTAATGAGCCGAGGATGGTGCCCGGTTATAGCAATCTTGGAGATTGCCTGCCCGACAATGTACATTATGATTTCATGGAGGTGCAGATACAAAGATACGAGTACGGGAAGCCTCTCGTCAAAGATGAAAGATCTCTATCAACGATGATGCGAAGATTGCATGATTGGTACGTGAAAATCTGCAGAGAGTCTGGGGGGAGGAGTACTTTGTATGTGAGAGTTAAAAAGGAGCATGACCTCGTTGGAATTGATCTGTTGCCTGTTCCATTTGAGGAGTTCTTTCAGTTTTTCAATCAATTGCCCTCGATAAAGCAACGGTCACCTGCTACTGTCTGTAAGTAGTACTACTTCTATCATTAAGTCTCTCTATATAGCTCAGATCTTTCATTGCATGTATTTATAATTATCCTGACTATATTATGCAGATTGAAGATCGTCGAATTGAAGAAAAGACAAGTCGGTGATATTGGGTTCATTAACACATATCTCATAGATGCAACTGAGGTTAAATTTCATGCCGCAGATACCGAGGCCAACTTGCTACGATCATTGGTCATAAATGAAAACAAAGATATAATACTCTTTCCTTACAACTTCAAGTGAGTGTTACTGTCTTGTGCATATTCGGTTTCCCTTATATATTAGTCAAGGTTATAGTAATGTAATTGATGAGTTATGCATGCGTGTGCAGTTTCCACTATATTCTCCTAGAGATTAAGCTTGCGCAGGGACTAGTAACCGTCTTAGACTCAAGACAAAAAGATCCCCAGGACTATGCGAACATGATTCAAATGCTCGAGAAGTAAGTTAAATCGATCATTATCCACCATATCAACAACTTTGTTCATTTCCTGATATATCAAGTAATTGTTTTCTTTATCTGGCAGGGTTTGGAAAAATTCACCAAAAAAGCTCCGGGACTCCCGAAGAAGCTGCAATTTAGACACCCGAAAGTAAGTACTATAGTAGTATGTTCCGCGCATCTCCTATTGATTCAAGCGCTAGTTTCATCAATACCATTTGGCATTCTTGCTTATCAGTTTGATTGACCTCTATTTCTTGTAAAGTGGTTGTGGCAGGAATAAGAGAATGATTTCTGTGGATACTACGTTTGCGAGTCCATCCGCCACACGACCTGTGAGCGGGGCTACTCTGACGAACAATATGAAGTGCGTAAATAACAACATTCACAATTTTATTTTATTACCATCATTTGTGTTGAGTTTCATTCATTCATATATATATATATGTATTGACCCCCTTCTTCAAATTAGATGTTTCGGAAGCGAGATGAACTCCTAGCACCAGCTCGCATGCGAGCAATTCAAGAGGAATTGGCGGCATTCTTTCTTGACCACGTGACCGCTGAAGACGGAGAATACTATGTGGACCATGAGTCCGTATGTTAGGAGATTATATTTGTAAGAGCTAATTATTGTATATATGTAGCCGGTAGTGTCGGATAGATATACGAGAACTTGTTGTTCGACCAATCTCTCGGAGAAGGAGAGGTGGTCGATATCACTTCTCTCCGTATGCATATATGTTCATGACGATCTTCTGTTTCCTTCGTTTGCTTACTAGCTAGCTAGCGTGTCTAGTCCTCTCTATACGTATGTATAGTACGTAGCGTCGACTAAGCACGGACATAAAAGAGGACACTTCTCTCTATTAATTATAGCTAGCTAACACAATATATGAAACACCTAAATTAACCCCCCAAAACCCCCAACCCCCCTCCCCTTAAAAAAACCCCAGCCACAGAAATGCTGACGCGTAGATGCCTATTGGTCCCGGTTGGTGCCACCAACCGGGACCAAAGGCCCTCCTGCCTGGGCTCCGCGCACAGGCCACGTGGAGGCCCATCTCTCCCGGTTCTGGATTGAACCGGGACTAAAGGGACAGGGCATTAGTACCGACCCTTTAGTCCCGGTTCAGGAACTGGGACAAAAGGCCCTTACGAACCGGGACAATAGGCCCTTTTTCTACTAGTGTACCTAGCCACATTTAAATAGTGAACAGATGCGAGGTGCCAATCGACGAGGTGTTTAATGCCGGCTGCCACATTTACGAATATGTGGCACTCGAGGCGTTGGAGTAGGTGACGGTGTGATACACTCGAGTGGCTCATCATAGGGTGTCCGGCAGAGGGCCTGTCCTTAGGCCCATGAGGCCCACTACGTATCTAGCGGCAGGAGGGAGTCGGAGGAAGGGAGCGACGTCATTGGACCTTTTTGATCCCCAAGTTGATGATGACGGCCAGCTAGATCACATATCCCTTTGTAAAACCCTTTGACTCTATCGTGTATATAACGGGAGGCTAGGAAGTTCCCATATTTATCTATTCTCCCGTACAACAACTCTTGGTAGACTCATATATCTCTTTAATCCCTCACTCAAGGTATACCCACCATCATTAACAAGCACAAGCAAAATGTAGGGTATTGCTCCGCCATGGAGGATCGAGCCTAGGTAAATTCCTCGTGCGATCTCCGATCCGTGACTTCCAGCTACGCTAGGTACCCTACCATGAAATCTGACGGTTTTGTGCACCGTCAGTAGGTTCCTTGACACACGCGCTGGTTTATTGGAGGTAGGAGGGAAGACGTATGCCGTTTCAATGCGAAGAGAAGGCATGCATGGCGGGCATGCAGCAGGCAACGCTCTCGACAGGTGCACCGCTTCAATACCGGCTCGAGCAAGTTGTCACGTCTGCTTTGGACCAGCATGAATGTGACACTGGCGCTCTGGCGTGGAATGACGTGGGCGAAGGAAAGGAGTTTTGGGTGGGCTAGCGTTCTCAGACGCTAGCGTGGCAGCAGTCCGGACTCTCGTAAACCCCCGGGTTTGCTTCTGGTTGATACAGGCACATGTTGAATGGCAAAACACATTCGAACCGTGTGATCCGAATGAATGTAGGCGATTTTAAGGTCCGCATTGGAGATGCCCTTAGTTTGGTTCTTGTACAAAGCTGCATATGGCTGGTCAAATGCGCTTTCTGGCCTGGATGTACTAGTTAGACTCTCAATATTTTGTTCGGTGGTCAGGAAGACCAGGCTAGAAAGTGTGTACATTTTTTTTTGAGAATCAGAAAGTGTGTACATTTGGCAGCCTCACCTCGGCGAGTGCGAGACTGGGCTAGCCAAGCATGCACAAGGCCACAACCTCATTTTTTCATTTTTCTTCACGTTTCTTGTTTTTCAATTCCATTTTTTACTTTGGTTTATACATTCAGATGTTATCAATATATATATTTTTTTAAAGTTTGCATAGAAATTAGAAAAATATTAATCTAGCATTTGAAGCAATGTTTCTCATGTATATGAAAAGTATATAATGTGTATGAAAACGTCGATCATGTATTTTAAAATGTTAATCAATCATTTTAAAAATGTTAATCAAGCATTCAAAAATTATAAATGTGTATAGAAAAAATCCTATATATACCAAAAATGTATAAAAAATGTGTATGAAAAATATTTGATCATTTATTTACAAAAATACCAATAAAGCATTACAAAATGTTAATCAAGTACTCCCTCTGTCCCTTAATATAAGAGCATTTTTAACAATGGTGTAGTGCAAAAACGCTCTTATATTATGGGACGGAGGGAGTATTTCATTTTTTAATTAAGCAGTTAAAAAATTAAATGTGTATAGGATTATTTTTTGTCATGTATATGAAATATTCATAAAAAAATATACAATTTTTATAAATATAAATGATCATGTATTTCAAAAAATGTATCAAGCATTTGAAAATTTTAATCAAGCACTTGAAAAATGTTTAATGTTTATAGAAAAATGTTTCTCATGTATACGGAAAATGTGTTAAAATATAGAGAATATGTATGAAAAAAGTTGGTCATGTATTTAAAAAATGATAATCAAGCATTGGTAAAATTTTAATCAAGTACTCCCTCCGTCCCATAATGTTAGATGTTTTTTGACACTGGTAGGGAGGGAGTATTTGATAAATTCTAATCAAGCATCTCTAATATGTTAAAAATGCATATAGGAAAAAAATTCTCATGGATACGAAAACCAATGAAAACCAACAAAGAAACTAAAAAACAAAAACAAGTACAACCAAAGAGAAATAGAAAGAAAAATCCAGTAAAATCAACAGAAAAACAAAGAAAAAGGTGAAAAAAAAGGAAAAGTAAAAGTAGACTAAAACCAATGAAACCCAGAAAAAAATTAAGAAAACCGGTGGAAAAAAAAGGAAAACCTGTGAATAAAATGAAAAACCAAAAAACCTAACAAAATTTTTTTGAGGGCAATACTAAGCTTTATTGATGATAATCCACATGGAGTGGGATACAAATCGGATTGTAGAGGTTAACCAACCAAGTGTGGCGCCCCGCACCGAGAGAAAGTGCATGCTTAGCTAGACTATGAGCTTCGCCGTTCGAAGAGCGGCTTTCAAAAACAAAATTACAAGTGCAATCCGAAGAACGAAGTTTAATCTCTGTAATCACAGAACCATAAGCGCCCTGGTTGCCAAGCTTGATGTCGTCAACAACCCGCTTGCATTCCGAAGCGATGATTAAATTCCTAACGAGAAGATCCTCCGCCAGAGCAAGGCCTTCACGACACGCTATTGCTTCCAACGTGGGCGGGTCCGTTATCCCTGGAACGACAAGTGCCGAACTTCCCATATATTTACCCGCCTGATCACGGCAGACAGCCGCCGCGGCACCTCGCCGGTTGCGTAGAACATCGCCATCCACATGGATTTTGACGTATCCCACCGGTGGCGCTCTGGGTCTTGCATGTGCTGACACATTTCCTCGAGGGGCAACCTGCAAAGTGCGTTGAGGAGTAGTATTACTCAGCTCTAGCTCTTTCAAAAATCTGCTGACAAATAGAGAAGTGGCCTGCAGACTCTGAGTAATCCCCTCATGTATATATTTTCGCCGTGCTGTCCAGATTGCCCATAGAGTGACTGCCATACGGACGAACATACTATGATCCAAGGACGCCATGAGGGTGAAAAGCCACTGTCCTGCAGTTGGTTCAGACGTTGCGATCATGCAGTCCACCGTTTCACCATCTTCCTGAGCCCATACACATCTTGCGACTGAGCACTCAAGGAGAGAGTGTCTCCAGGAATCCCTCGCACCGCAAAAGGCACACGAGCTAGAGGTCGACATGTTGCGGTGAGCGCGGACATCCTCGGTGGGAAGGGATTGCCTAGCTAACCGCCATAGGAACATTCTGAATTTAGCTGGCACCCGCACATTCCATAATTGCTTCCATGACTTCTCCTCACTTCTCCTAGTCGAGGGTCCGGCTGCTTCTTCGAGCCAAGCTCCTCTACGGTTCCGTATGGCCACCATCATCCGATATGCCGAGCAAATTGAGAACTTGCCGTTTCTCTCGAAGTGCCATGCCCAATAATCATCAAAGTTTCGGGTGCTAATGGGAATAGCTAGGATGGCTTCGACATCCATAGGCATGAAGGTTTGCTCAAATTTTTGCTTGTCCCAAGCAGCGGTGCTCAAGCTGAAGAAGTCGGAGGCCAGCCTTGCCGGGTTAGCAATCTTGCTACCGTAGGAACATAGCATTTCATCTCTAGGGATCTAGTTGTCTGACCATACATCCGTGGAATTCCCGTTACCAATGCGCTTAATAAGACCAAGCTTCAAAACATCAACTCCTTCTTTGATAGCCCTCCAAATTTGACTTGGACGGGATCCCAACTGTGCTTGCAAGATCGTTGAGTCCGGAAAGTACACGCTCTTGAGAATTTGGGCGCTAAACGAGTTTGGTTGTTGCATGATCCTCCTACCTTGTTTAGCTAGCATGACAAGGTTAAAAAGCTCAAAACCTTTGAAGCCTAAACCCCCCATCGCCTTTGGTTGTGTCATCGCCTCCCAGGATACCCAACTTGGTTTCCGGTGTCTGTTTTTGCTTCCCCACCAAAACTTCCTTATTAGAATGTTTAGGTGTTCACATAGTCCCCTCGGGAGTTTAAAACAAGACATGAGAAAACGGGGATGGCTTGTGCCACCGATTTAACAAACACTTCCTTGCCTGCTGCCAAGAGTGTTTTCTCGATCCATCCTTGAATTTTGCTCCATAATCTATCTTTCAAAAACTTGAAGGCTCCATTCCTTGATGAACCAACATCAGAAGGCATACCCAAGTACTTTTCATTTAAAGTTTCGTTGGGGACTTGAAGGGTTTGCTTGATCTCATCTCTAATACTTTTCGGAACACCCTTACTGAAAAATATTGAGGATTTACCATAATTTATGCGATGCCCTGTTGCTTGGCAATAAACATCCAAGACCTGGTTAACCTCATCTTCTCCCACACTATTCGCCTTGAAAAACAGCAGGCTGTCATCTGCAAAAAGAAGATGGTTTACATGCGGCGCCGAAGGTGCCACTTGTATTCCCTTAAGGTTTGATGACTCAACTCAAGATTTTAACAGGCACGAAAGGCCCTCTGCTACCAACAAGGACAACTATGGGGAGATTGGGTCCCCCTGTCTGATTCCACATGAAGGAATAAACTGCTCCAACTTCTTACCATTGAACATCACCGAGAATTTTACTGAAGTAACCATGCCCATGACAATCTCCACCCATCTTTGTGTGAAACCAAGTTTCACCATAATAGCTCGAAGATATGCCCACTCTACCCTGTCATAGGCCTTCATCCTATCCAGCTTAAGAGCACAATGCTGATTCTTCTTTGCTTTGTTTCTCTTCATAAAATGTAGGCATTCATACGCTGCAATTATGTTGTCAGTGATCAATCTACCCGGAACAAAAGTTGACTGCTCCGGGTTAATAATATCAGGGAGTACCACTTTTAGCCGGTTCGAGATCACCTTTGAAGCAATTTTATATAAAACATTGCAAAGACTGATTGGGCGGAATTGGGTTAACTGGTTTGGATCTTTTACCTTGGGGATCAAGACTAGAATAGTCTCATTGATACTTTCTGACGACTCATTCCCTTCTACTATACTCAGCACCATCTTTGTGACTTCTTCGCCACACACACCCCAATGTCGTTGGAAAAAATGAGCGGGAAAGCCATCGGGTCCAGGTGACTTCATGGGGAACATTTGAAAAAGGGCCTCTTTCACCTCCTATTGTGAGTAGGGCGCATTTAGTTGAGCATTCATCTCGTCCGTTACTTTCCTTGGCACTGTACCAATCACTATCTCCATATCATGAACTCCCTCCGAAGTGTAAAGGTTTACATAAAAAGAATTTACCATGTCCTCCATCTCTTCTGTTTCCTCCATGAGGTTACCATCAGGTCGCAAGAGAGCTTTTATCTTATTCTTCCTCCTTCTTCTGCTCACTCGTAGGTGAAAGAAATAGGTATTTTTGTCCCCATGAGACAGCCACTCAACTCTAGCCCGTTGACGCCACAAGATCTCCTCGCGGTGGTATAACTCGACCAGCCGGTCCATCACTTTTGTCTCAAGGTGAGTCGGCCCCATCCTGCCTGGCTGGGAACGCAAAACATCAAGATCAGACTTTAGATTTTTTATCTCTGCTAACACTGATCCGAACTCCGTTCGGTCCTGGACTGCTAGACCCTTCAACAAGTCATTCAGCTTCGCCTTTAACTCCGTCACTGTGTTAGCAGCAGCTTTGTTCCAATTTTCGTTGACGAGTTCAAGAAAGTCAGGGTGTCGTTCCCACATAAGCTCATACCTGAATGGCTATGGTCCCTTATTAACCACACTCTCATCAGCAAGAGTTAAAACAATTGCCGCATGGTCCAAGCTAGCTGTGTTCTTGTGTTCGAGCTTTGCAAACGGGAACGCTAATGACCAAGCCGGTGAGGCAACGTGCCTCCTGTGACTCTCTTTTCAAAATTCCAAGGATTTCCCTGATAACCAATGTCCGCTAATCCGCACGTATCGAGTGCATCCCGGAACGCATCCATCTGCGCCTGGCTCCTGTTACCAATACCATCGTGTTCTTTTGCTCTTAAAACTTCGTTGAAATCCCCCAAGGCCGCCCAAGGCAGAGCACTGGAGCTGGATATACCCCTCAACATATTCCACGTTTTGAAACACTCGTTTGCCTGGGCCTCTCCATAGATAAAGGTAAATCTTGCATGAATTCCAAGCAAAGAATCCACTTCCACATCCACATGGTACTCCGAGTAACCAATAATTTCAACCTTTATTGAGTCATTCCAAAACAAGCCTATGCCACCACTC
Source organism: Triticum dicoccoides (assembly GCF_002162155.2). Taxonomy (NCBI): domain Eukaryota; kingdom Viridiplantae; phylum Streptophyta; class Magnoliopsida; order Poales; family Poaceae; genus Triticum; species Triticum dicoccoides. The sequence goes on along the minus strand of NC_041392.1, from coordinate 691,790,130 downwards.
CTACCAGAACTACTAACAGCAAAACCTTTATTGTAACCAAATGATTCTGCTAAATTTTCTACACGAGTACCCTCTAATTGAGTCTCAACAATGCATACAAGAGAGGGGGCAAAGTGCTTCGCCATATTGCGAAGCTCTCGAACCGTCGTTGGTTTGCCAGCACCACGACAGTTCCACACTAGGATACTCATTGGGCCCGGCGGCGCCCGTCAAAGGGGCCCGCCTCATTTGGTTTTGCTGCTGCATTGCTTCCTTCGCTTTCTTCTGATGCTTTGACTCTCTTCGGGTCCCTCTTGGGGGGCGGACTGGTAGGGTTTGCTGATGACGGCACAATCGCTAGTGGATTGTCAAAAAAATTCAGTTGTTGTTGAATGCCACTTCCCTGGATAACTTCTTCCCTGCCTCCTCTCTTCCTGCTTGCCTCAAACATATCAATATCCTCCTCCGTGCCAGTCTGGTCAGTGATAGTAGTTTCCATGTCCACCGGCTTTGTCTGCCATGCGTCCCCAGCTGTTGCCCTTCCACCTCGAGCGCCTCTTCCTCCCCCACGTCCCCGACCCCCACCGGGGCCAGTTCCCATCCGCATTGCCCATGTAGCCCGGAGATCTTTGAAGTACAAGGCTGACGGTGGATGAACTCCATCACCGTGTTCCTTAAACACATGGACAAGGTGCCAGCAAACTGCACACCAATCCGGTAGTTTCTCGTAGCGGACTCTGTAGATCTGGCGTGCGAACTTGATTGTAACCAGCGAATGAGGAAAAACTATAAAAATGGACCAGCCCAGTACCTAAACGTGGGGGGTAAATCCCTTAGCGTGAAGTATGTTAGTGTTGCTTTTGAGCGAGATATAACATTTGCCCTTTTTTAGTGCAAGTGTTTGGTTTATCGTTTTTAAGAGAAAAATGTTTAGTTCCTAAACTGGTTTGGATAGATTTTAGGTTTAAATGCTTAGCCCGTGAGCCTATCTATCAAGAACAAAGTCTTCTAATTATTGTCCATAAAAGCTATGTCACCCTTATTACATGATAGATCCACCGTTTGCCTACCGTGTCGTCTGTTTTGAGTGGCCCGACCCAATAATGTTGCCTTCTACAATTTGGGAACCTTCCATGCATTCTTTGCAACATTTCATCCATTTTGTTCTTTTATTGCTTTTCTCCACCGGTTTATGGTTTCATCGGTTTTTTATTTTTGTTTAAAAAAATTATTTCTCATTTATTCCTCATATTTTATTTTATTATTCTTGATACACGTTGACATGATTTCATATAGTCGATTAACATTTTTCAAATATAGGTTAAACATTTTGTAGACACATTTAAATATTTCTCAAATGCAAGTGAACATTTTTAAAAAGTTTTCTAAATACATGTTAAGTATTTATGAAATGCAAGTTAACGGTTTTCTTAAATACACGGTGCAAGTTATGAAATACATGGTGAATACTTTTTAGCACAAACATTGTTTTTTTAAATACATGTTGAACATTTTTTAAATACATAGTGAACATTTAAAAAAATACATGATGATCATTTTCTAAACACATGATGAACATTTAAATACATGGTGAATGTTTTTCGAATAGATGATGAAAAATTATGTAATACATGGTAAACATTTTTTAATATACCACGAACGTGTTTATAGTACATGGTAAACATTTTTAATAAATACATTAATGCTTTTCATAAAAAGGCATGATGAACATTTTCATAAATAGGTGAACACATTTTTTAAGTACAAAGTAAACATTTTATGATTTTCAAACATAAGATGGTTAACTAAAAACAGTTTTTGAAAGATATAGGAACACTTTTCTAAAATGTTTTGAAAGAAAAATTAAAGACAAAATTGGATGTGAAAAAACTGTATATAACTTATATGCTTACGTGCGTTCACATAGAGGGTGTGTGGTAGATGCATGTGCTCCTTCCCACAAGAAGAAACATTAAAGCTGCTACATGCTTATCATGAAAACTATTATTAAGAGGTATAGACAGCATGTATGTTTTCCATTCTAAACAAATTATCAGCCACTGGATTATCATCTCCCTTCTATCAGCAATATGCAAATCGAATTTTTGTAACAATAAAACCCATCTAATAAGCCTATGATTAACACATTTCTTTTCTCTAAAATATTTAATAACAACATGTACTATTGGGAAAAGGCTTATAGGTGGCCTTAAATTAGTGGCGGGCAGGGTTTGGAACCCGCTACTGCTATTTAGAAAAACTAGTAGTGGCGCTGGGATAGGGTCATCCACTTCTTTAACATGAACAAGTGGCAGGCAAGAAATATGCCCACCGCACATATGTTTCGACAACCCGCGTCAAGTTTCTCCAAAAAATTCCAAAAGTTTGCAGTGGTGGGCATTAAAACCAGCCCGCTACACATATCATAAGTTAGAAAATACTTGAAAACACATGTTTACTAAACGTAGAATCATTCCAAATTTGAGATTTAGGGTTTAGATGGTGTGTGTTACTCATGGAAAAAGTTTGAAGTTGAAATGCTTTAAAAATGGAGTTACGTGTGGAAGGCGGTGTTTTTCGTTCGAAACATGGACACTATTTTTTTTCAAAAAAGGGCACTTTATTACTTAAAAGATTTAAGCATTACACCTGGCTCTGCATTACTAAGATGCGCATAGCCAAATAAGGTCTTCTCACACAAATAAAAAATAAAAAGGCAAAATACAAAAACATGAAGAGTCTGCATAACGCCTAAAGCGGAGGGGGGGGGCAATCGTAAGATCATGCTACCACTTAAGAAAATATGTCCTAGATGCAATAATAAAGTTGTTATTTTATATTTCTTATATCATGATAAATGTTTATTATTCATGCTAGAATTGTATTAACCAGAAACTTAATACATGTGGGAATACATAGACAAAATATCGTGTCCCTACTAAGCCTCTACTAGACTAGTTCGTTAATCAAAGATGGTTAAGTTTCCTAACCATAGATATGTGTTGTCATTTGATGAACGAGATCACATCATTAGGAGAATGATGTGATGGACAAGACCTACCCGTTAGCATAGCATAATGATCGTTAAGTTTTATTGCTATTGCTTTCTTCACGACTTTTACATATTCCTCTAACTATGAGATTATGCAACTCCCGAATACTGGAGGAACACCTTGTGTGCTATCAAACAGTAAGAATATCCTTTTCACAGTCTATCTTAGCATTAACAGTATTCAAGAAGGGTCTACCAAATATAATGGGACAAAAGTCATCTTGTGGGGAAGCAAGAACAAGAAAATCAGTAGGATATTTAATTTTCCCACACAAGACTTCAACATCTCTAACAATCCCAACTGGCGACACTACAAGAAATATGTCAACTTGTGACCAGCACTATTGGTCACTGAATGGTCACTATTTTCAATTTATGACCTTTTTGTGACCAAAAACATAAGGTCAAAAGCTGGCAGTCATAAACTGACTATAGCGACCTTTCTTCTGGAATGGTCGTAGACGTTTATGACCAAAATACATCTACTGTGGCGTTTTGGTCACTAGCAACCTCCCCAGGCCACCTAGGCATCCAGCGTGGCAATCTGATGTGGCACAAGATTCAGCCCGGTCCAATTCGGTGTGTATATGGGCCGAGCCCATTAATTCGGCCCATTTATATTTTTTTCGCTGCTAATTTTGGTGAACTACACAGGCCAAGCCCTACAATTTGGCCTTTTTATTTTATGGGCCAAGGCCTTTTTGTACCAGCAGTTTTAGTTTTTTTTTTATAAAATGGATCCATTAGTCAAACATGTCCCACTTGTCAGGTTCTGATAAATGGGTCCCAGCTATTAGGCTCAGATTCTTCATATTTCAATTTGACATCATATTTGAATTTCATAGTAAGAAAATAACCAGTATTTAAATAGGCAAGCAGAAAACACACATAATAATTCAAATAACAATAGCCAGATTCACTACAAGCTCTACAAATGACACGTAATACAAGCTCAACATATACAATGCTTTACAAGCTCTACAAATGCAAAGCTCTACAATACTTTACAAGCTCTCCAAGTAATGTTACAAGCTCTACAAGTGTTTTCTTCTTCAGCATGGAGCTCCTTCGATAGAGATCAAATGCCGGACTCACTGGACGGCCATAGTCAGGACTGGGCTAACAGAGCGACTGCATGCCCTCAATGATCGCCCTGTTACATGAATCAGCTAAGAAGAATTAGAAAAACTGGAGTAAAATGGAGTACCAGCAATGCATAACAAGAACAACTCCAGATTATTAGCTGATTCATTATAGAATAATATAGAACAAGCTCCCAGTTGATAAAATCATGCAACAGCAATGGAAAAATCATGCACACAGTATAATAAAATGGATAGAACAATAACAAGAACAACTCCAGATTACACACAAAGCTCTATCCATAGTACCAGCAATGGATAAAATCATGCACACAGTATAATTCTGACTATAATATAACCAGAGAACTAAAGATTCTACATACTTTGAACTCATCAACTAATAAGTGAGAATGATCTAATTGTATGCAAACAATCTTTTTTTATTTGTTTATATTACTAAAACAGACATCTTCCTTTATGTGAAGAAGTATGCTTCCTTCTTTAGTTAGTAGTAATCGTTCCATGCAAATCAACCATGTGTGTATGCTTGAGCATGATCTGGAGATTACATGCATAGAGGAACAAAATCCTAAACAAAATAGCATCACATAGCGGTGGGTGCTCAACCTATTTACCATACACAAGAAACACTTAACCATAGCATGTGCATATACTTGTGTCACATTAGGGGGTTCAGAATGTACATAGTATATTCTAATAAAAAGGATTGGGAGCAGAGGGAGAGGGAGGTGGATATGGACGTGCTACCTGCTGCTGCGGTGGTGCCTCTTGGTGGTCGTGCTTGAGCTCCTCCTGATGCTGCGTGAATCCAAGTGGCTCTTAAGAAAAATCTCCAGCAAAACTACAATGCAATGAATAGTAAGTAACAGCAATGTCTGCGATGTCTGCAATGAACTTTTGAGCAGCTACAGCAACCATCCTTGTTCCGCAGACCACAAAATTAGGAAATAGATTTAAAAACATGTCATTCATGTGGATCAATAATCACTGAGTTGGAGGGGAAATTGCAGTTTCTCTCAGGCTGGAACTACAATGTGCTAAAACAACCCTAAGTGGTTCCATTCATGTGGAAGAATACAGCTCAGGTGCTAAACCTGAAAAACAATATGATGTGCAGAAACTAGATTTAATTTAGTATTATAGGAACTTTAATTTTGTTCACAGGTTAATCCAACCCAAGTAAAAATAGGCTAAATAGAACGGATAACTCCATCTTCTCTGTTAAGGCTGAAAAGAGATAAATCAACTTATTTGACCTTTTAAGTTCCATGATTTTTACTAGCTTCATAAACAATTGTTCTTACTAGTGGCAAATAGTACCAAACAGAAGTATTGAAATTCATCTGTTGATTGTGACTAGTATGAAACCAACAATTTAACAGTTTCTCTGACTATCAGTTTAATAGTACCAAATAGAGAAACTGTTAACTATTTTTCAGACTACAACAATTTCAGTAAAACCGCTGAGAATATATCATGATAGGATACAGAGCACAATTAATCCTTCAAGGGGAACCCCTACCAGGCAGCAAGTTAAGTATGCAGAGTAGCATTATAAGATCAGCAGTGTGCTAAATTAGATAACCTCAAGCGAGTATATACACATAATAAGCCCAGCACTACATTATATCAACACTATTATACTACATTATATCAACACTATTATACTACATTATATCAACACTATTATACTACATTATAAGATAAGCCCATCACTACATTATATCAACACTATTATACTACATTTTGAACTTGCAAGTATATACACATAATCTGACATCGAATCAATTAACCTCAAGCAGAAACAGGATAAGAAAACACCCTTTAGCTTTGAGACGAATGGACAAGGTCGACCTGGCGAAGAGGCCGAGCAGAACGAGCGGCTCGATGAAGTAGTCGATCCCGCGGTGCGCCCTCCAGTCGTGTCCCATCGACCTATCATAGTGCATATAGCCAGGAATAAGTGAAGCAAACAAGTCTATTCAGCCCAAATTTTGCAGCTATGACTTCATTTGCTAGCATTTTATTGCTCATTTAAACTATGTGCTTCTAGTAGAGATCATGTTAGGACACAAGAGACACTCCAATGCTTTTGATACATCGCCTTGGATCCAACTTAAGCGATCTAGGCCATATAGTTGAACTACTGGCTACCTAATCAAAACAAAGAAGTTAATCCAGATTAAGCTGAGATGCAGGACACACTCTGACCATCGATAGGTGGCCTCATATGCAACCCAAGCCAAATACCTATCTAAAGTACAGACTGCAGTGTTGTGGAACTAAAATGGCATGTTGATATACTTGCGGTAACACAGTTGCTGGCCGCAGATTGGCAAACACGCCGAGCCCGGCACGAATGTTGAGCAGCCCGGTCTCCTGTTTGAGATGCTTCTCATTGGTATCCCACTTATACCTGCAATGATAGCATCACATTCAATTACTGAAAGAAAATGCAGGTGCATATCACTAATTCTAACCAAAACAAATGTGGTTGCCGATCAGCATCTCCTGGAAGTAGAAAATGTGGCTCAAGATACAAATCAAATGGAACAGAGAAGGGGGCACCTTGACGAGTTCCATGGCGTGGTTAGAGCGGCGCCCTCCTGTCGGTGCGCGCTCCGTCGAGCACGTCCGTCGCGGCACTCAGAGGGGAAGAAGGCACGAAGTGGCCACGGAACAGGAGGATCGTCGCCCGACGCGGATCCGTCGCTGACATCTCGAAGCCGTGCGCGTTGACGAGCAGCCGCCCTTGGCGACGAGACGGTGGTGGCGCACCAAGGGAAGAGAGTGGGGGAGGGGAAGAGGGTGTTGCGCCGCCCGGGGCAAGGGCATCGAGGGTGGGGACAACACCAGTGGGGGAGACCGGAGACGGGCAGGGAGGTCGCCGGTGGCTGCCAGATCAGGGGAGGGTTAGGTGGAAATCCAAACCCTAGCAGAGAGGAGGAGGGGGAACGCCATGGCCGCGCCTGGACTAGTGGATATGGGGAAGGTGAGGGAAGGGGGATGGAGGAGACGAGGTCGACGGTGGGTGGCGTGGCGGTGGTGGGTGGGGATGGCGTTGGATCTGGAAAGCGGGGTGATGGTGGCGGCGCGATCTGGAAGGGGAGGAGGAGAGCCGAGTTG
>NC_041392.1:691752936-691782494 GCF_002162155.2 Triticum dicoccoides | reverse complement strand
GGTGCAAGAGGACTGCGAGCTCCGGCGTGATCTTGGGGAGGGAGACCATGGGCTCGGCGTCTCCTGGTGGCGGCGAGCGGCTTGAGCGTGCGCGATGAGGGGGGAGAAGGGGGCAGCGGCGATGGATCTGTGGAGAAGGGGGCGGCGGCGATGGAGTGGGAGGGGATAGGGTTTGGGTGGTTGGTCTGCCCGGGGGTGGGAGGGGATAGGGTTCTTTTTCTTTCTCTCTCTCTTTTTCTTTAGATAAATGGGATGGGTGGATGGATGCCATGTCATCAATCCATGGCACAAACATTTCAACCAATGAGAACAAAGCATACGTAATTGTGTTTTTCTATGTGTTTCTATTATATTTTTTGCACAAGGGTGCATTTTGGAATGGCATAATTTGTTCAAATTATATCATACTTTGCACAAAGGTGCATCTTGGAATGGCAAATAATGTTGCCTAAAAAATTGCATTTTTTTGGACGAAAAATTCATTTTCCATTTTTTGAGTGCCCAAAATGAGTTTTTTTGTGAAGGACCTACCATATATTTGTTGCAAAAGCGGACCGAATCATTTTTCTAAAATACTAGGACATAGTTAATGCACAATTGACCAAATGGTTGAGTCTCAGAAGCTTTGATCCACCTCTCGTGAAAAAGACAAATTCCCGCCGATTCAGTTGGAAGCGGGTCAAATTTGAACTGCAGCTGCCTCATAGTTTGCTATTTATTTTTTTCCAAAAATCATTTCTAGGTACATAAGTATCTATTTTATCAGAGAAATACCAAAAAAAAATTCAAGATTCAACCACTAGCTAGGAACAGTCATTCCCGCCGTTTTGACCGCATTTTTAAATGGGCATAAAAAATTCAAAAAAATCAAAAAATTGGGAAACCTTTGCATTGTGTCATTATATGTGGCCAAGTTCCCAGGAAAAATAACAAACTTGTAATACGATAATTATTTTAAAAAAGTGTTCTCAGAAACGAGCTATCACGTATGGAGATCAATGGCTTTCAAGCCAAATGATCAATCTTATGGCCACATTCATGGCATAGTTTGTTCAAATGATCTCATATTGTGCACAAGGGTGCATATTGGAATGTCAAACAATGTTTCCTAAGGAAGTTTTCATTTTCGTTGGACGAAAAAACCATTTTCCATTTTTCGAGTGCCCAAAAGGAGGTTTTTTTGTGAAGGAACTACCAAATAATTGTTGCAAAATTGGACCAAATCATTTTTATAAAATACTAGGTCATATTTAATGCACAATTGACAAAATGGTTGGGTGTAAGTTTTTTTGATCCACCTCTCGTGAAAAAGACAAATTTCCACCGATTCAGTAGGAAGCGGGTCAAATTTGAACTGCAGCTGCCTCATAGTTTGCTATTTATTTTTTCCAAAAATCATTTCTAGTTACATAAGGACCTATTTAATAATAAATACATGGTTTGGTGGCGATACGTAGAGGTTTGGGCAGTGGCCGAGGGCCCCAACTCTAGAGCGCGTAAACTCGCATGCCCGCCGCATGGTCACCGCGTGACCGTGGCGTTGCCATGCGTTCTGGGCGGCCTAGGCATGTCTAGTGCATTGGGCACTCCCCAGGTTGGTGCTAGGAAGAAAATTACAACATAAGATTCTCACGAGGAGACCAATCGATGCTCAAACATGAATTAACAGCCAAGTCTTTGATTAGTGGTACGAGAAATGTACATGGCTAATGGGCGTGAGTTTTGGCTGAGGATGATCAGTTACTAAGAAGACCGTCTTCACAAATTTTCAGCTCAAAAGGAGGAGCCTACGTGGTACTTGCTTTGCGAACTACCACACTGGACATAACTACGAATGTTGAAGCTCGGCTCAAAATAATGAACGGATTGAGCTGGCATTAGGTGGAGGATGGTTATTTGGGCATAGGAAACCACTGTAGAAAATGAATACTATTTGGAAATGCCAAAGTGGTACTTCCTTCACAATTCTCTTCTATGGACACAAACTTGGGAAAACTAGTGAGAGAGATTGGATGAATGAAATGAGCTAAAAATTGGTGTATGTAAGTTACATAGGTATGGTCACGCGCTAGTAAATTTTCAGATCATTTGGGTAAGCCTAGCTAGTACTTACTTCACAAAGCTTCTCTCGAGGTAGAAACTTTGAAAATTTCCTGAGAAAGATTTACTAGGAAAATTGAGCTGAATATTATCATGTGGCAATGATTTGGGTATGGAAGAGTGCCCGAAAAGTTTGAGGGTAATACGAGGGGTCTAGATAACACTTGCTTTGCAACGTGCCAATTTGGCCATAAAATATAAATTGAACCTAGGCTCACATAGATGATTTGACTCAGCTGCAATTTGGAGGAGGGTGATAATTTGGGCATACGAAGGAACTATATAAATTTCATGTCATTTCGATATATAAAAAAGGTACTTCCTTCACAATGCTTCTAGGTGGACAAAAACTTTGGAAATTTGCCGAGGAAGATTTGCTAGGCAAGTGGAGCTGAATTTTGTCATGCGGTAATTATTTGGATAGGAAAGAGTGCACAAAAATTCCAAGGGCAATCAAGAATATATAAATAGCACTTCCTTCATAAAGTGCTGTCGTGAACAGAATAGGAAAATGAATATTGTTGAATTAGTTTTGAACTAGGAAAGGAAGGATTTTTACATATTTGATGAAGATATGACCCAAAGAATTTATGAGATTTTTTTGGGAATTTTTGGAATGGCAGAAATATAGGTTGCTTCACAACCTAGGGCAAAAACTGCCACATGGACATGACACAGGCAAAACTGATGAGGTGGCGCCTAGTCATAGCAACCCACCACAATTTACAAGGTTATGACCATCTATATTGGTCATGATCAGCTAGAAATAAGGCAGCAGACCAGTGCTATCTGCTTTATGACCATTTCGTGTAAGGAAATTACGACCTTTCTGACCAAAATGGTCGTTATAGTTTAGGTTTTGGAGCCCCCCGAACAAATTTTGACCAATTGGTCTGAAATGGTCATAGATCTATGACCAATTCTTCCAGGGTCACTAACAGAAGGTCACAAGTTGACATATTTCTTGTAGTGTGAAATAGTATCTCTATTGGCAAGCTTAATAGTAACATTAATATCTTCTATCTCAGCAGGTGTAATATCTTGCATAATTTCTTTATATAAAGTATAAGGTATTGCACTAACACTAGCACCCATATCACATAAGCCATGATAACAGTGATCTCCTATTTTAACAGAAACAACATGCAAGCCAACAACAGGTCTATGTTTATTTTTAAAATTGGGTCTACCAATTCGATCTAGTAGCTTCATCACAGAAGTAAATAACATGCCAATCAATATTATTGGCCAAGAGATCCTTAACCATAGCAATACTAGGTTCAACTTTAATTTCCTCAGAGGGTAGGTGTTCTAGCATTACTCTTACGGACCACAGTTGAAGCTTTAGCATGATCCTTTATTCTAACAGGAAAAGGTGGTTTCTCAATATAAACGGTAGGAACAATAGAATCAACATTATAAGTGATAGTCTTTTCTTCAAGTTTAATAGGTTCAACTACTTTTACTTCAATGGGAGGATGATATGTAAACCACTTCTCCTTAGGGAGATCAACATGAGTAGCAAATGATTCACAGAAAGAAGCTACTATCTCAGAGTCAAGTCCATTTAGTGCTAAATTCACGAAAAGCACCGGTATCCATAAAAGATTTAACACAATCAAACTTATGTGTTATACCTGACTCCTTACCTTCGTCGAGTTCCAAATCTTCAGAGTTGCGTTTAATTCTTTTCAATAAATCCCATCTGAATTCAATAGTCTTCATCATAAAAGAACCAGTACAAGAAGTATCGAGCATGGAACGATTATTGAGAGAAAGCCGAGCATAAAATTTTTGAATAATAATTTCTCTTGAGAACTCATGATTGGGGCATGAATATAACATTTACTTAAGCCTCCCCCAAGCATGAGCGATACTTTCTCCTTCGCGAGGCCAAAAATTATATATATAATTACGATCATGATGAACCAGATGCATAGGATAGAACTTCTGATGAAATTTCAATTTCAATCGGTTGTAGTTCCATGATCCAATATCATCAGATAGCCTAAACCATGTCAATGCCTTTCCCTTAAAATATAAAGGGAAGACCTTCTTCTTGATAACATCCTCAGGTATACCTGCAAGCTTAAATAATCCACAAACTTTATCCACATAGATTAGGTGCATATCGGGATGTAATGTTCCATCTCCTGTAAAAGGATTAGCTAGCAGTTTCTCTATCATACCCAAAGAAATTTCAATGTAAACATTTTCAGTAGGTTCAGTAGGTTGAGGAGCAACTCTTTGCTCTACTGGTTGGGGTGAAGATACCCCGAATAAGCCCCTCAAAGGATTATTTTCCATAGTAACAAGTGACAGTAAATTTCAGCACACTATATAAAATTTTCCTTACCAAATTCCACCTACCAGAGGCGCTTCACTCCCTGGCAACGGCGCCAGAAAAGAGTCTTGATGACCCACAAGTATAGGGGATCTATCATAGTCCTTTCGATAAGTAAGAGTGTCGAACCCAACAACGAGCAAAAGGAAATGATAAGCAGTTTTCAGTAAGGTATTCTCTGCAAGCACTAAAGTTATAGGTAACAGATATTTTTGTGATAAGGTAATTCGTTACGGATAACAAGTAACAAAAGTAAACAAGGTGCAGCAAGGTGGCCCAATCCTTTTTGTAGCAAAGGACAAGCCTGGACAAACTCTTATATAAAGGAAAGTGCTCCCGGGAACACATGGAAATTATCGTCAAGCTAGTTTTCATCATGCTCATATGATTCAAGTTCGTTACTTTGATAATTTGATATGTGGGTGGACCGGTGCTTGGGTACCGCCCTTCCTTGGACAAGCATCCCGCTTATGATTAACCCTCCTTGCAAGCATCTGCAACTACGAAAGAAGAATTAAGGTAATCCTAACCATAGCATGAAACATATGGATCCAAATCAACCCCTTACGAAGTAACGCATAAACTAGGGTTTAAACTTCTGTCACTCTAGCAACCGATCATCTACTTATTACTTCCCAATGCCTTTCCCTAGGCCCAAACAATGGCGAAGTGTCATTTAGTCGATGTTCACATAACACCACTAGAGGAAAGACAACATACATCTCATCAAAATATCGAACGAATACCAAATTCACATGACTACTGCTACCTCTTGAGCATGCGTTGGTTTTCCCTTGAAGAGGAAAGGGTGATGCAGCAAAGTAGCGTAAGTATTTCCCTCAGTTTTTAGAACCAAGGTATCAATCCAGTAGGAGACTACACACAAATCCCCTAGTATCTGCACAAACAAACAAGAACCTCGCACCCAACACAATAAAGGGGTTGTCAATCCCTTCACGGTCACTTACGAGAGTGAGATCTGATAGAGATAGTAAGATAAATATTTTTGGTATTTTTGTGATATAGATTGCAAAATAGATAGTAAACTAGAATTGTAGATTGGAAACTTATATGATGTAAAGTAGACCCGGGGGGCATAGGTTTCACTAGTGGCTTATCTCAAGATAGCATGTATTACGGTGGGTGAACAAATTACTGCCGAGCAATTGATAGAAAAGCGCATAGTTATGATGATATCTAAGGCAATGATCATGAATATAGGCATCACGTCTGTGTCAAGTAGACTGAAACGATTCTGCATCTACTACTATTACTCCACACATCGACAACTATCCAGCATGCATCTAAAGTATTAAGTTCATAAGAACAGAGTAACGCATTAGGCAAGATGACATGATGTAGAGGGATAAACTCAAGCAATATGATATAAACCCCATCTTTTTATCCTCGATGGCAACAATACAATACGTGTCGGTTTCCTTTCTGTCATTGGGATCGAGCCCCACAACATTGAACCCAATGCTAAGCACTTCTACCATTGCAAGAAAGATCAATCTAGTAGGCCAAACCAAACTGATAACTCGAAGAGACTTGCAAAGATATCAAATCATGCATATAAGAATTCAGAGAAGAATCAAATAATATTCATAGACAATCAAGTTCATAAACCCATAATTCATCGGATCTCGGCAAACACACCGCAAAAATAATTACATCGAATAGATCTCCAAGAAGATTTAGGAGAACTTTGTATTGAGATCCAAAGAGAGAGAAGAAGCCATCTAGCTAATAACTATGGACCCGAAGGTCTGTGGTAAAATACTCACACATCATCGGAGAGGCTATGGTGTTGATGTAGAAGCCCTTCGTGATCGAATCCCCCTCGGGCAGATCGCCGGAAAAGGCCCCAAGATGGGATCTCATGGGTACAGAAGGTTGCGGCGGTGGAAAAGGTTTTTTGTGGCTCTCCCCGAAGGTTTCAGGGTATAGGAGTATACATAGGCGAAAGAAATAGGTCGGTGGAGCTGCAAGGGGCCCACGAGGGTGGGGGCGCGCCTGGCCCCCCTGGGCGTGCCCTCTACCTCATGGCCGCCTCGCTGCTTCCTTGACGTCCACTCCAAGTCTCCTAGATCACATCTGTTCCAAAAAAGATCCTCGCGAAGGTTTAATTCATTTGGATTCCATTTGATATTCCTTTTCTGCGAAACACTGAAATAGGCAAAAAAAATAGCAATTTTCACTGGGCTTTCGGTTAATAGGTTAGTCCCAAAAATAATATAAAAAGGTATATTAAATCCCATTAAACATCCAAAATAGATAATATAATAGCATGGAAAAAATTATAGATACGTTGGAGACGTATCAACTACTTATAACAAGACTTCTCCCATGTCCTCAGGAACAAACGTAACTACTCACAAATCATATTCATGTTCATAATCAGAGGAATATTAATATGCATAAAGGATCTGAACACATAATCTTCCACCGAATAAACCAACTAGCATCAACTACAAAGAGTAGTCAACACTACTAACAACCCACAGGTACCAATATGAGGTTTTGATACAAAGATCAGATACAAGAGATGAACTAGGGTTTGAGAGGAGATGGTGCTGGTGAAGATGTTGATGGAGATTAACCCCCTCCCTATGAGAGGATCGATGGTAATGATGATGGTGAGGATTTCCCTCTCCCGGAGGGATGTTTCCCCGCCAGAACAGCTCCGTCGGAGCCCTAGATTGGTTCCGCCAAGGTTCCGCCTCGAGACGGCGGCGCTTCGTCCCAAAAGCTTCCTTCTGTTTTTTTCCAGTGCAAAAGACACCTTATACCAGAAGATGGGCATTGGGGGGCTTCCAGGTGGCCCACGAGGTAGGGGGCGCGCCTAGGGGGGTAAGGCGTGCCCTCCACCCTCGTGGATAGTGGGTGGCCCCCCTCTGGTGCTTTCTTCGTCCAACATTTTTAATATATTCCAAAACTGACTTTCGTGGAGTTTCAAGACTTTTGGAGTTGTGCAGAATAGGTCTCTAATATTTGCTCCTTTTCCAGCCCAGAATTCTAGCTACCGGCATTCCCCCTCTTCATGTAAACCTTGTAAAATAAGAGAGAAAAGACATAAATATTGTGACATAATGTGTAATAACAACCCATATTGCAATAAATATCGATATAAAAGCATGACGCAAAATGAACGTATCAGCTCTCTCCACGGCGGCGAGGTCCCGTGAAGGCGGAGGTGGGGTGACAGCGGTCGCCGGGCGGCGGCGGCTTGGCCAGCTACCATGCTGCAGTGTAGCGTGGGGACTTTGTGGCCCCATCTAGGCCAGTGGTGGCTTGGGCCCGGCCGAGCTAGTGGTGGCCTGGTTTGTCCCGGATGTCGTGTCCGGTCAGCTTCCGCTTCGGTGGTGGTGGCAGACCCCTCCCGTCCAGCTGTTTGCTGGTGTCCTCGGGTCCGTTGTTCCCTTGTTCCTCCTCTTGGCCTCGTGCCGATGGCCTCAGGTTGGCGACAAGGTGGATTCTAGGACCGTGGTGACGCACATTGGTGGGCGGTTGGTTTGGTGGAGCACTCGAATCGTCCAGGGTGGTGAGGGTTGGGGTCTGTAGAAATACCTGTCAGCTCATCCGACATCGATGTGGTGGCTCCTGCGGGCGCCGACGTTCCTTCCTGAAGGGCTTCGGGTATAACCCTCTCCTCATTGCCCTTCGCATACAGGGGGAAACCCTATGGCTTGTCCGGGCAGCAGCGGCGTCGTCGTCGCTTTCCTTCCTGAAGGTGTTTCTCGGTACGCAATGCTCTGGTGTGCTTGGTGCGTGGTGGGAAATCTCCGTCGGGCGCAACTGTTATCAATCTTCTTCATTTCGTCAAGCTGCCGGCGTCGGCATTTGTTTCTCTATCTTCGTGTTTTCTTTTGGGCTTGGTTGTGGTGCGCCCCAACATGCTTGTTGTATCGTGTGGTTGCTTTATAATATAAAGCGGGGGGAAACCTTTTATCATCATACATGGTTCAGTTTGCAAAGCGTAGAGCTATGGGCATGTCTGGTTACATTCTCAGGTAGGGCCTCGCTGAGAGCACAAAAACGAGCAAGGCTGAGCTAGGCATGGTTTCGAGAAACGAAGCAAAAAATGATGTTGTCAAGTTGTTTGTTTGCCTGCATATGGGGTCACTGCATCCCCTACTTGATGACGAAGTCGACGACATGGACGCGACGATAGTCGCGAACGCCTCCAGGATAGCCTGATGCGCGGTAAAGTGGGCAAACTTGAGGTAGGGACACGACTCATAGAAGTGTGCGTGGAGGAGGTCGACGAAGGCAGCGTCGAGGAGGGAGCTGTCCGGCTGTGGGCAGAAGCGGAAGACGCGGCGGGCTAGGGCCTCACCGAAGTAGGCGGTGATCTTGCGCATAGTCCCGCCCTAGGACGCGGCCAACAAGGGTATCTACTTCACCGCACCTCCGCGGCCGACACGTTATCCTACTGCACAACCTCCTGCGTGTCGACAACAATGACCGGCAGAGCGGCCGCGACCGGCGGAGCAGCTAGCCTCTACCACCGAGCTCCTGGTGCCCCCACCGCCGAGAGACGACGACGTGCCGCTGTCGCTAGTGCGCATCCATTTAATGTCCCGCACGGAGTCAGCGAACAATTCGGTCGTGACGGCCAACGAGGGGATTAGACTCAGAGCGTAGGTGCTGCAGGAGGAGTCGACTGAAGATACATCTCCAATGTACCTATAATATTTGATTTTTCCATGCAATTATATTATCAATCATGGATGTTTTATATGCATTATTATGCTATTTTATATCATTTTTGGGACTAACCTATTAACCTAGTGCCAAGTGTTGTTTTTTTCCTTGTTTTTGACTTAAAAAATCAATATCAAACGGAGTCCAAATGGAACAAAACTTTTTGATGATTTTTCTTGAACCACAAGACACCCTAGAAGCTCCGGGAGGAGGCTAGAATGGCCACAAGGCGGCGACAAGCTCAGGGGACGCACCCCTAGGGGGGGCTCCAAGCTTGTGCGCCCCTGTGGCTCCCCTAACCCTAATCTTTCTTCTATAAATACCCAAGTATTCCCCGTAGATCAGAGTGCACACCAAAAATACTTCTTCGCTGCTGCAGGCTTCTGTCCTCGTGAGATCCCATCTTGGGGCCTTTACCGGTACTCCGTCGGAAGGGGATTCGATCATGGAAGGCTTCTACATAAACCTTGCTGCCCTTTCGATGATGTGTGAGTAATCTACCATAGACCTACGGGTCCATAGCTAGTAGATAGATGGCTTATTCTCTCTCTCTCTTTGTCTTCAATACAATGTTCTCCTCGATATTCTTGGAGATCTATTCCATGTAATCTTATTTTGAAGTCCGTTTGTGGAGATCCGATGAATTGTGGGTTTATGATCAGATTATCTATGAATATTATTTGAGTCCTTTTTGAACTCTTTTATGCATGATTTATATAACTTTGTATTTCTCTCCTATCTATTGATTTGGTTTGGCCAACTAGATTGATTTTTCTTGCAATGAGAGATGTGCTTTTTAATGGGTTCAATCTTGAGGTGCTCAATCCCAGTGACAGAAATGGACATGATACATATTTGTATTGTTGTCATTAAGGATAAAAAGAAGGGGTTTGTTCATATTGATTGGATCTATCCCTACATCATGTCATCTTGCTTAAGGCGTTACTCCGTTCTTGTTAAGTTAATACACTAGATGCATACTGCATACCGGTCGACATATAGGCAGGAGTCAGTCTACTTGCCTCGGACGTGATGCATATATACATGATCATTGCCTTGGATATCGTCATAATTATTCGCTTTTCTATCAATTGCTTAACAGTAATCTGTTTACCCACCATATGCTTTCTTTCGAGACAGAAGCCTCTGTGAAAAATATGCCCCCGGGTCTATTTTTATCATATTATTTTTAGATGTACAAAATCAAAAACCCAAAAATACCTTGCAGCAATTTATTTACTTTTATCTTATTTTGCACTTTTACTTATCTTCTATATCCATCTCTATCAGATCTCATCCTTACAAGTAACCCTGAAGTGATTGACAACCCCTTTATCGCGTTGGGTGCAAGTATTTGTTTGTTTGTGTAGGTGTGATTATTGGAGACTTATGTGTCCCTCCTACTGGATTGATACCTTGGTTCTTAACTGAGGAAAATACTTATCTCTACTTTTCTGCATCATCCTTTTCTCTTTAAGGCAAAAACCAACGCAAGCTCAAGAATTAGCAACCGAGGGCGGGAGATTGAAGTAGCCATCGCCCGTGACGGTGGAGGAGTTGGTGGCGTTGAGCTGGCCGCGGCCCGCTGCGGGTCCTCGAGGAGGCCCATGAGTAGCTCGACTGCTCGAGCATGGCGGTGACGGGCTCCTCAGCAGGCTCGCACGTGGCGAGCGCTGCGGCCCTGACGTTGAGGCGGGCCCGACTGCCAGATACGGCGCGCGAGCGTGCCAGATTGGCGGTGTGGGCAACGATAGAAGAAGGAGATGACGGGATAAGATGATTAACTGCTAAGACGTTTCCAGCGAGCGACCCACCCGTGATTCCTCACATCGTTCGGGCCTGGCTAGCTGGAAACTGCCAATTCGTCTGTTCCCATCGAGTCAGGCCCAGAGGTGCTTTAAGAACCGTGCCATCCAGGCCCAACAGTACATACGTGTAACCAAACAGCCCAACGTCAAAAAGATGTCCATACAGTGCCTGGTTGGACCTAATGCATGCAAACAAACACGTCCTATCTATCTCTCCCATTGTTTTGTTAAATAGGTTGTAGAAGTATTTCTCTTCCTATTTTTCCATGAAAAAGAAATGATTTTGTTTTAGTTGCTAATATTTCATTCCTTAGTACTAGCTATTGATAGAAGCACACCCAAGAATTATAGAAATCTTGCATTGATGATTGAGGAAGAGCCGCACTGAGCAGGTTTACCGTCCCCGCAAAAAGAAAAAAGCATCACTTGACTCCCGTCCCGTTGCATTGCACTGGTCCATGAGCTAGAGACATTTCTTCTGTTGCAATTCACGGACATGTTTTCTAGCCATAGTCTAAATAGTTAAGTGCTAGCTTAAACACTGAAATCCACTAAACGTTGCAAAGCAACATCAGATGTCCCACCTTCATCAGTACACTTGCTCATCGCATGCCTCAGATCTTTCATTCTTTCCCTGACCTCTTCACCTTCCTTTCCTTCCATCAGTCTTGTGATGGCCGCCTGGACGCCCCCTCTCTTCAGCTGGTTCTCCACCTCCACCCTAACCCCCACCTTCCACACATCACACACATACCTGCTAGTGCCCATCTGATCGCTGGACAACGGTCTGCATATCATCGGCACGCCTTCGGATATGCTCTCCGTCGCCGAGTTCCAGCCGCAGTGCGTGAGAAAAGCGACCACAGACGGATGCTTCAGCACCTCCTGCTGCGGAGCCCAACTGACTACTCTACCTCTGCTACCTATCTTCTCTTGCAGCTCTTCAGGGAGCGCGCTGAGCTCACAGCCGCGCACCAGCCCCGGCCGGACCACCCACACGAACGGGCGCTGGCTGTCGGCCAGGCCCCAGGCCATCTCCAAGAACTCGTCTGTGTCGATGCCCACCAGGCTCCCAAAGCTCACGTAGAGCACAGAGTTTGGCCGTTGTTTGTCCAACCAGTCCAAACAGCTGCGATCTTCTGTCAGTAGGCTGCTATGGACGGATAGAGACGGCGTCATCATGTGCAGAGGGCCGACGGCGAACACCGGGCGGGCGATCTCGCTGCGGATCCTCTCGATCTCCATGCCCTCCATGTCTTCGGATGTGTTGATTATTAGGCCGGATGATTGCCTCACGCCGGCGACGATGTGGGCGAGGAGATCGGCGTACGCGAGGTGTCGAGCCATGTCCATCACGCGATCCAAGTCTCGTACAAGGAAGGGGGGAAGCTCCTCAACTGTAGTGTTGAAATTCGACTCTGTGGACAGGAGAGATGGGGACAATCATTGAGTATATCACAGATCAATTTGAGTACGCAATATTTATTGCTGCTCTAGATCACGGACTAGGCACACACGCACGGACATGGATACACACACGACTACACGAGCTATGCAATCGAACAACAAACACGTGCACTAGATGATGGATTCATCTCCCGTCTGTTTCTTGAGAGCTGGATCCGACAAACCGCACATGACTGGTTGGCTATTGGGTGGGTACAGTTTCTGAATCCAAAACCTTATCTTCGACCATCCGCTTCATATATCCATGCCATGTTGTATTTTTCTTTTGCCGCGACATGCATGTCAGGTTCCACACTTTAAAATTCAAGTACAGCTTTTTAGACGGATAAAATGCAAGTACTTGTACTGGCTAGATCTAAGTTTTCCATCGAGCACCATGTTACTACTAAGATCATGCTAATGGTAATTCAGATCTAGCTCTCGCAAAACAAACAAACAAAAAGGTAATTCAGATCTAGCAACGCCGGTTAATTGTGTCTTTGTTTTCGGGAATGGACATCTGTAATGTAAAATTGTAAATAGACTGCGGATATCATTCGGTTATAATTTTCTCTTGTTCGACAAACTGAAGAAAACTAGACCTCCAAACTCCAAACAAAGAAGACAACAATGGCAATTTGGTATATACCCTGCGTACCTTGGACGGGCAAATAGCCCTTGTGGCACAGGCTTGGGTACGCCAAGTACACCAGGAACCTGGCGGCGCTGCTGGTCATGAGGGACAGAGCGGCCACGCCCAGCTCCCTGGCCACGGAGAGCGGCGCGAACCAGTCGACGTCGGCGACCACGAAGGCGACGTGGCCGTCCTCCTCCTCTCTAAGGGCGCCGGCCAGGTAGTCCCGGAACGGCGCCGCACAGTTCTTGTTCAGCGCGAAGACGAACGACGCGATGTCCTCGAACGCGGCGAGCTCCGGCGGTATGCTGTCCGGGATGGTGACCAGGCGGTAGTCCGCAGGGAGCTTCCGGCGGTCCGGCGCGCGGGTCTCCGGGTGGAGGATAGTGACCGCGAGGCCGCGGGAGTGCAGCGCGGCGGCGAGGCGCAGCATGGGGTTGATGTGGCCTTGGTATGGCAGCGGTAAGAGGACCACGCGGCGGCGGCCGCGGTTGGTGCTGCTGGTTGGGGCCATGGTGATTGTGTTGGGCTGTGAGCCTGTGAGTGCGTTGTGTGGAGGAGGAAAGCTTTGCTTCTTTGTCTCGGAGAGAGATGCTGTCCTCTCAAAAATGTCAGAGCTAGTTTGATTTTTGTACAGAGCTGCACATGGCTGGTGAAATGCCTTTTCAGGCCTGGACGTACTACTAGGATTCTCAATGCTTTTTTGCGTGGTTAGGAAGACCAGGCGTAACACCCGCCAAAAAACAAAAAGAGAAGGAAGACCAGGGCGAAAAGTGTATGGTTCCTTTTACGAGAGCATAGACCCGGAGTACTACAACTGAGCCCCTGCGTCGCCCTTCCTGGCGACACGAGGGAAACCCTAGATCGAGCGCCCGCAACCCCCCTTCTTCCTCCCCCACGGCTCGCCGCCACCGGAGGAGCGGCCGGCGAAGTCCGCGTCGGCTCCAGGGAAGGTGGCGGCGGGTCCCTTTTTCGTTCAACTAGCTAGCAAGGCGCGCGGCGAGAGGCTGCTGCAACGGCGCCGTGGGGCAGGGCCATGGCGGCGCGAAGCCCGCGTGCTCGCTAGGAGGCCCTGGTCGGCGCGCCGTGGCGCGAGATCCGCGCGGCTAGAGGCTCTGTGGCGGCAAGATGGGCGCGGACGGCGCCCCCAGCGCGGATCTGCTGGGTGGCCGCCTTGGGGGCTCCTGGGTCTGCGATGGCGCGAGATCCGCGCGGCAAGAGGCGCCAGGAGGTCGCGGTGGGTTCGCGGAGTGTGGAGGCTAGGCGTCAGGGCTGTGAGGGACCCGCAGTTGCCGGAGCTGATCTGGTTTCCGGCAGGCCTGCCGCCAGTTGCTCGCCGTCGGACGGCGTCTGGATGGTGGAGGTGGTGCAGGCGGATGTTGGTGGGCTCCTCCCTTCGAGCGTGCTCACGTCCGGCTCCTGGAGCAGGGGCGCCGTCAAGCCTGGTGCATGACAAGTCTCAAGCAAACCAGATCCAACACGGACGTCTGGTCCTTGCGCGCGGCGGTGCGGCCCCGTTGCTTTTGGCTTGGTTTCGCCCTGTTCCGGCACGCGGCGGCGCGGGTCGGTCTGTTTTGGTCGGGCCTTTGTTTTCCTGTTGCGCTGCGGTGCAATCTCTCGCCCAGATCTGCGCATGGAGGCAGAGGACGGCCATAATCGACTTGGTTCGCCCAGGTCCTGCGTGCGGCGGTGTGGACTGGTCAGGGTGGCGTGAGCTCGCTGGGATTCTGCGTGCGGCGGTGACAATGTTCCTGTTTGCTAGTGTGTGCTTGGTCTTGCTCTGCCCAGTGGCGCTTGGTTGGTCTCGGATCCTAGATGGCTGGTAGAAGACTCGGCTCCGGATGAAAATCCTGCATTGACTCTGTCGATGCCAACGGTAACGGCATCATTAGATGTCGTCTTCTTCCTTGGAGGTATCGTTGTGGAGGTCGTTGCTCTTCCTACCCCATGGCTGAGGTCTCCGGGCGAAAGCCTAAGATCTAGCTCAGTCAGATCGGGTGATGATGATGTCCTCAACATCATTTCCTCCTTGGAGGCGTCGTCTTGGAGACCTCAATGATGGATTCCGATGGTGTGCATGGTTGCTGGAGGAGCTTGGGTTTGTGGTGGTGCCGGCAGGATCTTTTTCGATTCTTTTCTTCTTGCACTAGCCCTTTTGCTGTGCTTTCCTCCTTTGGAGGGGCTCTTGTAACACCTTCTTCTGATCAATGAATTTGGTAGATCAACTACCAACATTCAAAAAAAAAGAGCATAGACCCGCATAACGTCGACCCGCATAACGTGTTTGCAGTTCGCGAAAAAATGACTTTGCGGGTCGACGCGGGCGAAGGTAGAGCCAAACCTCGTAAACAGATCTGGAAAAAAAGATATTCACAGTAGATGCTCTTTTATGGGTCGGCTACACAGAGTTTGTTCAAGCGCCACCGCTTGGACCCGCAAACCAAAAACCCTCAATTGAGCGAATTTCACGGCAATTCCGATAAATGAGTTCAAATTCAAACAATAAAACATAGTAGGGGCACAAATAAAATCATAGTTTTGTAGGACAAACGCAAAAGGACTTGCAAACGACCACGTCCGTTACTCTTCACTCCGCACCACCTCCATCGAGGTCATTGCCGCCCCCGAATCCACCGCCGGCACTTGTTCCAACTCCGGCACCGAAATCACCGGCGGGCGCGCTGAATGCATCGGCGATGTTGGTTCCTAATCCTGATGAGAAACCATCGCCTGCACTGTAACACGCATCGGCCGAAGCAAGCATGCGCCTCTTCAAGATGTCTCTCCTTGCCATACCATGCCATTCTTTGGTGAGGTCGTCCATGTCATTGCGGTCCATTGTCATGATCCTATTTTGTTTCGCAAGAAGCTTGGACATGGCTTTGTTCTCGACGGCACATGCTCTTCTCTCCTCAATGGCCGCCTTGCGCGACCCCTCGTCCTTGAGCAATTGCCACTTCTCTTGCTTCTCTCGGGCCTTCTTCTCAGCCAACTCTTTCTTTGCCTCCAAGGTATTCGCTAACATCAACTCATTTGATTGCACCATGGCATCTATTTTATCCCGCAAGCTCGATGCCTCGTGTTCCCTCTTGATCTTCTCCTTTGTCTTCTTGTCACCATCGGGCTTGTTCAAGTTTCTTGGGCCATCACCATCCTCATCTTCATCCATGTTCGTAAGTACACCTCTCTTCGGTGGGGATTCCTTGTCAATCAACTTCCACTTCTCGCACTCTTTGAGCATATCCCAACAATGCTCTAGCTTAAAAAAATTGCCTTTAGATGCTTACGTATCTTTGTCGGTGTTGGGGATCGTAGCAGAAATTAAAAAAAATTCTATGCATCACCAAGATCAATCTATGGAGTATTCTAGCAACGAGGGGAATAGGAGCGCATCTACATACCCTTGTAGATCGCGAGCGGAAGCGTTCAAGTGAACAGGGATGATGGAGTCGTAATCGCCGTGATCCAAATCACCGATGACCAAGTGCAGAACGGACAACACCTCCGCGTTCAAAACACACGTACGGTTGGGAAGACATCTCCTCCTTCTTGATCCAGCAAGGGGAAGGAGAGGTTGATGAAGATCCAACAGCACGACGGCGTGGTGGTGGATGCAGCAGGATCCTGGCAGGGCTTCGCCAAGCACAAGCGGGGAGGAGAGGTGTTACGGAGGGAGAGGGAGGCGCCAAGAGCAAGGTGCGGCTGCCCTCCCTCCCTTCCACTATATATAGGGGCTAGGGGGGCGCATGCCCCCTTAGAGATCCCATCTAAAAGGGGGGGCCTGGGGGCAACGGCCCCCTTAGGGTTTCCAACCAGGGGGGCGCATGCCCCTCGGGGGGCAACGGCCCCCTAGGGTTTCCAACCCTAGGCTACTTGGGCCCTTGGGTGGGGCGCACCAGCCCATCAGGGGCTGGTTCTCACTCCACTTCAGCCCGTGGGGCCCTCCAGGATAGGTGGCCCCATCCGGTGGACCCCCGGGACCCTTCCGGTGGTCCCGGTACAATATCGGCAACCCCTGAAACCTTCCCGCTGGTCGAAACTGCACTTCCTATATATAAATCTTTACCTCCGGACCATTCCGGAACTCCTCTTGATGTCTGGGATCTCATCCGGGACTCCGAACAACTTTCGGGTTACTGCATACTAATATCTCTACAACCCTAGCGTCACGAACCTTAAGTGTGTAGACCCTACGGGTTCGGGAGACACGCAGACATGACCGAGACGCCTCTCCGGTCAATAACCAACAGCGGGATCTAGATACCCATGTTGGCTCCCACATGCTCCTCGATGATCTCATCGGATGAACCATGATGTCGAGGACTTAATCAATCTCGTATTCAATTCCCTTTGTCAATCGGTACGTTACTTGCCCGAGACTCGATTGTCGGTATCCCAATACCTTGTTCAATCTCGTTACCGGCAAGTCACTTTACTCGTACCGTAATGCATGATCCCGTGACCAACCCCTTGGTCACATTGAGCTCATTATGATGATGCATTACCGAGTGGGCCCAGAGATACCTCTCCGTCATACGGAGTGACAAATCCCAGTCTTGATTTGTGCCAACCCAACAGACACTTTCGGAGATACCTGTAATGTACCTTTATAGTCACCCAATTACGTTATGACGTTTGGCTCACCCAAGGCATTCCTACGGTATCCGGGAGTTGCACAATCTCATGGTCTAAGGAAATGATACTTGACATTCAGAAAAGCTACAGCAAACGAACTACACGATCTTTGAGCTAAGCTTAGGATTGGGTCTTGTCCATCACATCATTCTCCTAATGATGTGATCCCGTTATCAATGACATCCAATGTCCATAGTCAGGAAACCATGACTATCTTTTGATCAACGAGCTAGTCAACTAGAGGCTCACGAGGGACGTGTTGTGGTCTATGTATTCACACATGTATTACGATTTCCGGATAACACAATTATAGCATGAACAATAGACAATTATCATGAACAAAGAAATATAATAGTAACCATTTTATTATTGCCTCTAGGGCATATTTCCAACAGTCTCCCACTTGCACTAGAGTCAATATTCTAGTTACATTGTGATGAATCGAACACCCATGCAGTTTTGGTGTTGATCATGTTTTGCTCTAGGGAGAGGTTTAGTCAACGGATCTACTACATTCAGGTCCGTATGTACTTTACAAATCTCTATGTCTCCACTTTGAACACTTTCACGAATGGAGTTGAAGCGACGCTTGATATGCCTGGTCTTCCTGTGAAACCTGGGCTCCTTGGCAAGGGCAATAGCTCTAGTGTTGTCACACAAGAGAGTCATCGGGCCCGACGCATTGGGTATGACTCCTAGGTCGGTAATGAACTCCTTCACCCAGACTGCTTCTTGTGCTGCCTCCGAGGCTGCCATGTACTCCGCTTCACATGTAGATCCCGCCACAACGCTTTGCTTGCAACTGCACCAGCTTACTGCCCCACCATTCAAAATATACACGTATCCGGTTTGTGACTTAGAGTCATCCAGATCTGTGTCGAAGCTAGCATCGACGTAACCCTTTACGATGAGCTCTTCGTCACCTCCATAAACGAGAAACATTTCCTTAGTCCTTTTCAGGTACTTCAGGATATTCTTGACCGCTGTCCAGTGTTCCATGCCGGGATTACTTTGGTACCTTCCTACCAAACTTACGGCAAGGTTTACATCAGGTCTGGTACACATCATAGCATAGATGATAGACCCTATGGCCGAGGCATAGGGGACGACACTCATCTTTTCTCTATCTTCTGCCGTGGTCGGGCATTGAGCCATGCTCAATCTCGTACCTTGCAATACAGGCAAGAACCCCTTCTTTGACTGATCCATTTTGAACTTCTTCAATATCTTGTCAAGGTACGTACTCTGTGAAAGACCAATGAGGCGTCTCGATCTATCTCTATAGATCTTGATGCCTAATATATAAGCAGCTTCTCCAAGGTCCTTCATTGAAAAACACTTGTTCAAGTAGGCCTTTATGCTTTCCAAGAATTTTATATCATTTCCCATCAACAGTATGTCATCCACATACAATATGAGAAATGCTACAGAGCTCCCACTCACTTTCTTGTAAATGCAGGCTTCTCCATAAGTCTGCATAAACCCAAACGCTTTGATCATCTCATCAAAGCGAATGTTCCAACTCCGAGATTCTTGCACCAGCCCATAAATCGAGCGTTGGAGCTTGCACACCTTGTCAGCATTCTTAGGATCGACAAAACCTTCCGGCTGCATCATATACAATTCTTCCTTAAGGAAACCAGTAAGGAATGTCGTTTTGACGTCCATTTGCCATATCTCATAATCATAGAATGCGGCAATTGCTAACATGATTCGGACGGACTTCAGCTTCGCAACGGGTGAGAAAGTCTCATCGTAGTCAACCCCTTGAACTTGTCGATAACCCTTAGCGACAAGCCGAGCTTTATAGATGGTCACATTACCATAGGCGTCTGTCTTCTTTTTAAAGATCCATTTATTTTCTATGGCTCGCCGATCAACGGGCAAATCAGTCAAAGTCCATACTTCGTTTTCATACATGGATCCTATCTCGGATTTCATGGCTTCCAGCCATTTGTCGGAATCCGGGCCCGCCACCGCTTCTTCATAGTTCGAAGGTTCACCGTTGTCTAACAACATGATTTCCAAGACAGGGTTGCCGTACCACTCTGGTGCGGAACGTGTCCTTGTGGACCTAGGAAGTTCAGTAGCAACTTGATCTGAAGTTTCATGATCATCATCAACAACTTCCTCTCTAGTCGGTGCAGGCACCTGAGGAACATTTTCTTGAGCTGCGCCACTTATCGGTTCAAGAGGTAATACTTCATCAAGTTCTACCTTCCTCCCACTTATTTCTTTCGAGAGAAACTCTTTCTCTAGAAAGGACCCATTCTTGGCAACAAAGATCTTGCCTTCGGATCTGAGGTAGAAGGTATACCCAACAGTTTCTTTAGGGTATCCTATGAAGACGCAATTTTCCGACTTGGGTTCGAGCTTTTCAGGTTGAAGTTTCTTGACATAAGCATCGCATCCCCAAACTTTTAGAAACGACAGCTTAGGTTTCTTCCCAAACCATAATTCATACAATGTCGTCTCAACGGATTTCGACGGAGCCCTATTTAAAGTGAATGCGGCAGTCTCTAAAGCATAGCCCCAAAATGATAGCGGTAAATCGGTAAGAGACATCACAGATCGCACCATATCTAATAGAGTGCGATTACGACGTTCGGACACACCATTACACTGAGGTGTTCCAGGCGGCGTTAGTTGTGAAACTATTCCACATTTTCTTAAGTGTGTGCCAAATTCGTGACTCAAGTATTCTCCCCCACAATCTGATCGCAAGAACTTGATTTTCCTGTCACGTTGATTCTCAACCTCACTCTGAAATTCCTTGAAGTTTTCAAAGGTCTCAGACTTGTGTTTCATTAAGTAGACATATCCATATCTACTCAAGTCATCAGTGAGGGTGAGAACATAACGATAGCCACCGCGAGCCTCAACGCTCATTGGACCACACACATCAGTATGTATGATTTCCAATAAGTTGGTTGCTCGCTCCATTATTCCTGAGAATGGAGTCTTGGTCATTTTACCCATGAGGCATGGTTCGCACGTGTCAAATGATTCGTAATCAAGAGACTCTAAAAGTCCATCTGCATGGAGCTTCTTCATGCGTTTGACACCTATGTGACCAAGGCGGCAGTGCCACAAGTATGTGGGACTATCATTATCAACCTTACATCTTTTGGTATTCACACTATGAACATGTGTAGCATTACACTCGAGATTAATTAAGAATAAACCATTCATCATCGGAGCGTGACCATAAAACATATCTCTCATATAAATAGAACAACCATTATTCTCGGATTTAAATGAGTAGCCATCTCGTATTAAACGAGATCCTGATACAATGTTCATGCTCAAAGCTGGCACTAAATAACAATTATTGAGGTTTAAAACTAATCCCGTAGGTAAATGTAGAGGTAGCGTGCCGACGGCGATCACATCAACCTTGGAACCATTCCCGACGCGCATCGTCACCTTATCCTTCGCCAGTCTCGGCTTATTCCGCAGCTCCTGCTTTGAGTTATAAATGTGAGCAACCGCACTAGTATCAAATACCCAGGAGCTACTACGAGTACTGGTAAGGTACACATCAATTACATGTATATCACATATACCTTTACTGTTGCCGGCCTTCTTATCTGCTAAGTATTTGGGGCAGTTCCGCTTCCAGTGACCACTTCCCTTGCAATAAAACACTCAGTCTCAGGCTTGGGTCCATTCTTTGGCTTCTTCCCGGCAGCTTGCTTACCGGGCGCGGCAACTCCCTTGTCGTCCTTCTTGAAGTTCTTCTTGCCCTTGCCTTTCTTGAACTTAGTGGTTTTATTCACCATCAACACTTGATGTTCCTTTTTGACTTCTACCTCTGCTGATTTCAGCATTGCAAATACTTCAGGAATGGTCTTTTCCATCCCCTGCATATTGAAGTTCATCACAAAGCTCTGGTAGCTCAGTGGAAGCGACTGAAGGATTCTGTCAATGACCACGTCATCCGAGAGATTAACTCCCAGCTGAGTCAAGCGGTTATGCAACCCAGACATTTTGAGTATGTGCTCACTAACAGAACTATTTTCCTCCATCTTACAGTTGAAGAACTTGTCGGAGACTTCATATCTCTCGACCCGGGCATGAGCTTGAAAAACCATTTTCAGCTCTTCGAACATCTCATATGCTCCGTGTCTCTCAAAACGCTTTTGGAGCCCCGGTTCTAAGCTGTAAACCATGCCGCACTGAACGAGGGAGTAATCATCAGCATGTGTCTGCCAAGCGTTCATAATGTCTTGGTTCTGTGGGACGGGTGCATCACCTAGTGGTGCTTCTAGGACATAATCTTTCTTGGCAGCTATGAGGATGATCCTCAGGTTCCGGACCAAGTCCGTATAGTTGCTGCCATCGTCTTTCAGCTTGGTTTTCTCTAGTAACGCGTTGAAGTTGAGGACAACGTTAGCCATTTGATCTACAGGACATATTGTAAAGATTTTAGACTAAGTTCATGATAATTAAGTTCATCTAATCAAATTATTAAATGAACTCCCACTCAGATAGACATCCCTCCAGTCATCTAAGTATAACATGATCCGAGTTAACTAGGCCGTGTCCGATCATCACGTGAGACGGACTAGTCAACATCGGTGAACATCTTCATGTTGATCGTATCTTCTATACGAATCATGCTCGACCTTTCGGTCTTCTGTGTTCCGAGGCCATGTCTGTACATGCTAGGCTCGTCAAGTCAACCTAAGTGTATTGCGTGTGTAAATCCGTCTTACACCTGTTGTATTCGAACCTTAGAATCTATCACACCCGATCATCACGTGGTGCTTCGAAACAACGAACCTTCGCAATGGTGCACAGTTAGGGGGAACACTTTCTTGAAATTATTACGAGGGATCATCTTATTAAGCTACCGTCGTTCTAAGAAAATAAGATGTAAAACATGATAAACATCATATGCAATCAAATAGTGACATGATATGGCCAATATCATTTGCTCCTTTGATCTCCATCTTCGGGGCTCCATGATCATCGTTGTCACCGGCATGACACCATGATCTCCATCATCGTGTCTTCTTGAAGTTGTCTCGTCATCTATTACTTCTACTACTACGGCTAACGCTTTAGCAATAAAGTAAAGTAATTACATGACGTTTATGTTGACATGCAGGTCATAAATAAATAAAGACAACTCCTATGGCTCCTGCCGGTTGTCATACTCATCGACATGCAAGTCGTGATTCCTATTACAAGAACATGATCAATCTCATACATCACATATATCATTCATCATTCATCACAACCTTTGGCCATATCACATCACAAAACACTTGCTGCAAAAACAAGTTAGACGTCCTCTAATTGTTGTTGAAATTTTTTACATGGCTGCTATAGGTTTCTAGCAAGAACGTTTCTTACCTACGCCAAAACCACAACGTGAATTGCCAATTTCTATTTACCCTTCATAAGGACCCTGTTCATCGAATCCGATCCGACTAAAGTGAGAGAGACAGACACCCGCCAGCCACCTTATGCAACTAGTGCATGTCAGTCGGTGGAACCGGTCTCACGTAAGCGTACGTGTAAGGTTGGTCCGGGCCGCTTCATCCCACGATGCCGCCGAATCAAGATAAGACTAGTAATGGCAAGCAAATTGACAATATCGACGCCCACAACTACTTTGCGTTCTACTCGTGCATAGTAACTACGCATAGACCTAGCTCATGATGCCACTGTTGGGGATCGTAGCAGAAATTAAAAAAAATTCTACGCATCACCAAGATCAATCTATGGAGTATTCTAGAAACGAGGGGAATAGGAGTGCATCTACATACCCTTGTAGATCGCGAGCGGAAGCGTTCAAGTGAACGGGGATGATGGAGTCGTACTCGCCGTGATCCAAATCACCGATGACCAAGTGCCGAACGGACAGCACCTCCGCGTTCAACACACGTATGGTTGGGAAGACGTCTCCTCCTTCTTGATCCAGCAAGGGGTAAGGAGAGGTTGATGAAGATCCAGCAGCACGACGGCGTGGTGGTGGATGCAGCAGGATCCCGGCAGGGCTTCGCCAAGCACAAAGCAGGGAGGAGAGGTGTTACGGAGGGAGAGGGAGGCGCCAAGAGCAAGGTGCGGCTGCCCTCCCTCCCTTCCACTATATATAGGGGCTAGGGGGGCGCATGCCCCCTTGGAGATCCCATCTAAAAGGGGGGGGGGGCGGCGGCCCCTGGGGGCAACGGCCCCCTTAGGGTTTCCAACCAGGGGGGCGCATGCCCCCTCGGGGGGCAACGGCCCCCTAGGGTTTCCAACCCTAGGCGCCTTGGGCCCTTGGGTGGGGCGCACCAGCCCATCAGGGGCTGGTTCCCACGCCACTTCAGCCCATGGGGCCCTCCGGGATAGGTGGCCCCATCCGGTGGACCCTCGGGACCGTTCCGGTGGTCCCAGTACAATACCGGTAACCCCCGAAACCTTCCCGCTGGCCGAAACTGGACTTCCTATATATAAATCATTACCTCCGGACCATTCCGAAACTCCTTGTGACGTCGGGGATCTCATCCGGGACTCCGAACAACTTTCGGGTTACTGCATACTAATATCTCTACAACCCTAGCGTCACCGAACCTTAAGTGTGTAGACCCTACGGGTTCGGGAGACACGCAGACATGACCGAGACGCCTCTCCGGTCAATAACCAACAACAGGATCTGGATACCCATGTTGGCTCCCACATGCACCTCGATGATCTCATCGGATGAACCACGATGTCGAGGACTTAATCAATCTTGTATTCAATTCCCTTTGCCAATCGGTATGTTACTTGCCCGAGACTCGATCGTCGGTATCCCAATACCTTGTTAAATCTCGTTACCGGCAAGTCACTTTACTCGTACCGTAATGCATGATTCCGTGACCAACCCCTTGGTCACATTGAGCTCATTATGATGATGCATTAACGAGTGGGCCCAGAGATACCTCTCCGTCATACGGAGTGACAAATCCCAGTCTCGATTCGTGCCAACCCAACAGACACTTTCGGAGATACCTGTAATGTACCTTTATAGTCACCCAGTTATGTTGTGACGTTTGGCACACCCAAGGCATTCCTACGGTATCCGGGAGTTGCACAATCTCATGGTCTAAGGAAATAATACTTGACATTCAGAAAAGCTACAGCAAACGAACTACACAATCTTTGAGCTAAGCTTAGGATTGGGTCTTGTCCATCACATCATTCTCCTAATGATGTGATCCCGTTACCAATGACATCCAATGTCCATAGTCAGGAAACCATGACTATCTTTTGATCAACGAGCTAGTCAACTAGAGGCTATTGGAAATATGCCCTAGAGGCAATAATAAAAGTATTATTATTATATTTCCTTGTTCATGATAATTGTCTTTTATTCATGC
The DNA here is from genome assembly GCF_002162155.2 of Triticum dicoccoides. NCBI lineage: Eukaryota > Viridiplantae > Streptophyta > Magnoliopsida > Poales > Poaceae > Triticum > Triticum dicoccoides. The sequence continues at coordinate 691,757,468 of NC_041392.1, read as the reverse complement.
TATAACTGTATTATCCGGAAATCGTAATACACGTGTGAATACATAGACCACAATATGTCCCTAGTGAGCCTCTAGTTGACTAGCTCGTTGTGATCAACAGATAGTCATGGTTTCCTGGCTATGGACATTGGATGTCGTTGATAACGGGATCACATCATTAGGAGAATGATGTGATGGACAAGACCCAATCCTAAGACTAGCACAAAAGATCGTGTAGTTCATTTCCTAGAGCTTTGCCAATGTCAAGTATCTCTTCCTTCGACCATGAGAGCGTGTAACTCCTGGATACCGTAGGAGTTCTTTGGGTGTATCAAACGTCACAACGTAACTGGGTGACTATAAAGGTGCACTACAGGTATCTCCGAAAGTATCTATTGTTTTATGCGGATCGAGACTGGGATTTGTCACTCCGTGTAAACGGAGAGGTATCTCTGGGCCCACTCGGTAGGACATCATCATATGCGCAATGTGACCAAGGAGTTGATCACGGGATGATGTGTTACGGAACGAGTAAAGAGACTTGCCGGTAACGAGATTGAACAAGGTATTGGATACCGACGATCGAATCTCGGGCAAGTAACATACCGATAGACAAAGGGAATTTAATATGGGATTGATTAAGTCCTTGACATCGTGGTTCATCCGATGAGATCATCGTGGAACATGTGGGAGCCATCATGGGTATCCAGATCCCGCTGTTGGTTATTGACCAGAGAATGTCTCGGTCATGTCTACATGTCGCCCGAACCCGTAGGGTCTGCACACTTAAGGTTCGATGATGCTAGGGTTATAAAGGAACTTTGTATGTGGTTACCGAATGTTGTTCGGAGTCCCGGATGAGATCCCGGACGTCACGAGGAGTTACGGAATGGTCCGGAGGTAAAAATTTATATATGGGAAGTCCTATTTTGGCCACCGGAAAATGTTCGGGATTTTTCGGTATTGTACCGGGAAGGTTCTAGAAGGTTCCGGAGTGGGGCCCACCTGCATGGGGGGACCCACATGGACGTGGGTAGTGGGGGCAAGGCCCCACACCCCTGGTCAAGGCGCACCAAGATCCCCCCTTAGAAGGAATAAGATCATATCCCGAAGGGATAAGATCAAGATCCCTAAAAAGGGGGGATAACAATCGGTGGGGAAGGAAATAATGAGATTTCTTTCCTCCCACCTTGGCCAACGCCCCAATGGACTTGGAGGGCAAGAAACCAGCCCCTCCACCCCTATATATAGTGGGGAGGCGCATGGGAGCGATACACGAAGTTCTGGCACAGCCGTACCTCTCTTCCTACTCCTCCTCTCCCATGGTGCTTGGCGAAGCCCTGCTGGATTGCCACGCTCCTCCACCACCACCACGCCGTTGTGCTGCTGTTGGATGGAGTCTTCCTCAACCTCTCCCTCTCTCCTTGCTGGATCAAGGCGTGGGAGACGTCACCGGGCTGTACGTGTGTTGAACGCGGAGGTGCCGTCCGTTCGGCACTAGGATCATCGGTGATTTGAATCACGACGAGTACGACTCCATCAACCCCGTTCACTTGAACGCTTCCGCTTAGCGATCTACAAGGGTATGTAGATGCACTCTCTTTCTACTCGTTGCTGATCTCTCCATAGATAGATCTTGGTGACACGTAGGAAAATTTTGAATTTCTGCTACGTTCCCCAATAGTGGCATCATGAGCTAGGTCTATTGCGTAGATTCTTTGCACGAGTAGAACACAAAGTAGTTGTGGGCGTTGATGTTGTTCAATATGCTTACCGTTACTAGTCCAATCTTGTTTCGACGGTATTGTGGGATGAAGCGGCCCGGACCGACCTTACACGTACTCTTACGTGAGACAGGTTCCACCGATTGACATGCACTTGGTGCATAAGGTGGCTAGCGGGTGCCTGTCTCTCCCACTTTAGTCGGAACGGATTCGATGAAAAGGGTCCTTATGAAGGGTAAATAGCAATTGGCATATCACGTTGTGGTCTTGCGTAGGTAAGAAACGTTCTTGCTAGAAACCCATAGCAGCCACGTAAAACATGCAACAACAATTAGAGGACGTCTAACTTGTTTTTGCAGGGTATGCTATGTGATGTGATATGGCCAAGAAGAATGTGATGAATGATATGTGATGTATGAGATTGATCATGTTCTTGTAATAGGATTCACGACTTGCATGTCGATGAGTATGACAACCGGCAGGAGCCATAGGAGTTGTCTTTATTTATTTTATGACCTGCGTGTCATTGAAGAACGCCATGTAAACTACTTTACTTTATTGCTAAACGCGTTAGTCATAGAAGTAGAAGTAGTCGTTGGCGTGACAACTTCATGAAGACACGATGATGGAGATCATGATGATGGAGATCATGGTGTCGTGCCGGTGATGATGATGATCATGGAGCCCCGAAGATGAAGATCAAAAGGAGCAAAATGATATTGGCCATATCATGTCACTATTTGATTGCATGTGATGTTTATCATGTTTATGCATCTTGTTTTCTTAGGACGACGGTAGTAAATAAGATGATCCCTTACAAAATTTCAAGAAGTGTTCTCCCCTAACTGTGCACCGTTGCTACAGTTCGTCGCTTCTAAGCACCACGTGATGATCGGGTGTGATGGATTCTTACGTTCACATACAACGGGTGTAAGACAGTTTTACACAGCGAAAACACTTAGGGTTAACTTGACGAGCCTAGCATGTGCAGACATGGCCTCGGAACACGGAGACCGAAAGGTCGAGCATGAGTCGTATGGTAGATACGATCAACATGAAGATGTTCACCGATGATGACTAGTCCGTCTCACGTGATGATCGGACACGGCCTAGTTGACTCGGATCATGTGATCACTTAGATGACCAGAGGGATGTCTATCTAAGTGGGAGTTCATAAGATGAACTTAATTATCCTGAACATAGTCAAAAGACCTTTTGCAAATTATGTCGTAAGCTCGCGCTTTAGTTCCACTGTTTAGATATGTTCCTAGAGAAAATATAGTTGAAAGTTGATAGTAGCGATTATGCGATCAGTAGAAAGCTTATGTCCTTAATGCACCGCTCAGTGTGCTGAACCCCAACGTCGTTTGTCGATGTTGCGAACATCGGACATGCACGTTTTGATAACTACATGATAGTTCAATTAAATGGTTTAAGTAGAGGCACCAAAGACGTTTTCGAAACGTTGCGGAACATATGAGATGTTTCGAGGGCTGAAATTGGGATTTCAGGCTCGTGCCCACGTCAAGAGGTATAAGACCTCCGACGATTTTCTTAGCCTGCAAACTAAGGGAGAAAAGCTCAATCGTTGAGCTTGTGCTCAGATTGTCTGAGCACAACAATCACTTGAATCGAGTGGGAGTTGATCCTCCAGATGAGATAGTGATGTTTCCCCAAAGTCATTGCCACCAAGCTGCTAGAGCTTCGTGATTAACTATAACATATCAGGGATAGATATGATGATCCTTGAAATATTCATGATGTTTGACACCGCGAAAGTAGAAATCAAGAAGGAGCATCAATTGTAGATGGTTGGTGAAACCACTAGTTTCAAGAAGGGCAAGGGAACAAAGGGATACTTCATGGAACGGCAATTCAGCTGCTGCTCTAGTGAAGAAACCCAAGGTTGAACCCAAACCCGAGACTAAGTGCTTCTGTAATAAGGGGAACAACCACTGGAGCAGCATTACCCTAGATACTTGGTAGATGAGAAGGCTGGCAAGGTCGATAGAAGTATATTGGATATACATTATGTTAATGTGTACTTTACTAGTACTCCTAGTAGCACCAGGGTATTGGATACCGGTTCGGTTGCTAAGTGTTAGTAACTCGAAATAAAAGCTATGGAATAAACGGAGACTAGCTAAAGGTGAGCTGACGATATATGTTGGAAGTGTTTCCAAGGTTGATATGATCAAGCATCGCACGCTCCCTCTACCACCGAGATTGGTGTTTGCGTTGAGCATAGACATGATTGGAATATGTCTATCGCAATACGGTTATTCATTTAAGGAGAATAATGGTTACTCTATTTTTGAATAATACCTTCAATGGTCTTGCACCTAAAGGAATGGTTTATTGAATCTCGGTCGTAGTGATACACATTTTCATGCCAAAAGATATAAGATAGTAATGACAGTACCACTTACTTGTGGCACTGCCATGTAAGTCATAATGGTATAAAACGCATGAAGAAGCTCCATGTTGATGGATCTTTGGACTCACTCGTTTTGAAAAGTTTGAGACATGCGAACCATGTCTATTGGTGTATATGCATGAAGAAACTCCATGCAAATGGACCGTTTGGACTCACTTGATTTTGAATCACTTGAGATATGCAAATCATACCACATGGGCAAGATGACTGAAAAGCCTCATTTTCAGTAAGATGGAACAAGATAGCAACTTGTTGGAAGTAACACATTTTGATGTGTCCAATCCAATGAGTGCTGAGGCATGCAGTGAATATCGTTATGATCTTACTTCACAGATGATTCGAGTAGATGTTGAGAATATTTACTTGATGAAACACAAGTCTGAATTATTGAA
>NC_041392.1:691746615-691752905 GCF_002162155.2 Triticum dicoccoides | reverse complement strand
TAATTTCAGAGTGAAGTAGAAGATCATTGTGACAAGAGGATAAAATGTCTATGATATGATCATAGAGATGAATATCTGAGTTACGAGTTTTGGCACACAATTAAGACATTGTGGAAATTGTTTCGCAATTAATACCGCCTGGAACACCATAATGTGATGGTGTGTCCGAACATCATAGTTGCACCCTATTGGATATGGTGCGTACCATGATGTCTCTTATCGAATTACCACTATCGTTCATGGGTTAGGCATTAGAGACAACCACATTCACTTTAAATAGGGCACCACGTAATTCCGATGAGATGACACCATATGAATTATGGTTTAGAGAAACCTAAGTTGTCGTTTCTTAAAAGTTTGGGGCTGCGACGCTTATATGAAAAAGTTTCAGGTTGATAAGCTCGAACCCAAAGCGGATAAAATGCATCTTCATAGGAAACCCAAAACAGTTGGGTATACCTCCTAATTCAGATCCGATAGCAATATGGATTGTTTCTAGAATCGGGTCCTTTCTCGAGGAAAAGTTTCTCTCGAAAGAATTGAGTGGGAGGATGGTGGAGACTTGATGAGGTTATTGAACCGTCTCTTCAACTAGTGTGTGACAGGGCACAGGGAGTTGTTCCTGTGGCACCTACAACAATTGAAGTGGAAGCTTATGATATTGATCATGAAACTTCGGATCAAGTCACTCCCAAACCTTGTAGGATGACAAGGATGCGTACTACTTCAGAGTGGTACGTAATCCTGTCTTGAAGGTCATGTTGCTAGACAACAATGAACCTACGAGCTGTGGAGAAGCGATGGTGGGCCCGGATTCCGATAAATGGCTTGAGGCCATAAAATCCGAGAGAGGATCCATGTATGAAAACAAAGTGTAGACTTTGGCAGAACGGCTCGATGGTCGTAAGGCTAATGAGTACAGATGGATTTCAAAAGGAAGACGGACAATGATGGTAAATGTCACCATTAAGAAAGCTCGACTTGTCGTTAAGATGTTTTTCGACAAGTTCAAGGAGTTGACTACGATGAGATTTTCTCACTCGTAGCGATGCTAAGAGTCTGTTGGAATTATATTAGCGATTACTGCATTATTTATGAAATCTTGCAGATAGGATGTCAAAACATTGTTTCCTCGACGATTTTAATGAGGAAAGGTTGTATGTGATACAACCGGAAGGTTTTGTCAATCCCGAAAGATGCTAATAAGTATGCAAAGCTCCAGCGATCCTTCTAAGGACTGGAGTGAGCATCTCGGAGTTGGAATGTATGCTTTGATGATGATCAAAGATTTTGGGTTTGTACAAAGTTTATGAGAAACTTGTATTTCCAAAGAAGTGAGTGGGAGCACTATAGAATTTCTGATGAATACATGTTGATCAGAAATGATGTAGAATTTCTGGAAAGCATATAGGGTTATTTTGAAAGTGTTTTTCAATAGAAAGCCTGGATTAAGCTACTTGAACATTGAGCATCAAGATCTATAAGGATAGATCAAAATGCTTAATAATACTTTCAAATGAGCACATACCTTGACATGATCTTGAAGGTGTTCAAGATGGACCAGTCAAAGAAGGAGTTCTTGCCTGAGTTGTAAGGTACGAAGTTAAGACTTAAAGCTCGACCACGGTAGAATAGAGAGAAAGGACGAAGGTCGTCCCCTATGCTTAAGACGTAGGCTCTTCAGTATGCTATGCTGTGTACCGCACCTGAAGTGTGCCTTGCCATGAGTCAGTCAAGGGGTACAAGAGTGATCCAAGAATGGCTCACAGGACAGCGGTCAAAGTTATCCTTAGTAACTAGTGGACTAAGGAATTTTCTCGATTATGGAGGTGGTAAAAGAGTTCGTCGTAAAGGTTACGACGATGCAAGCTTGACACCTATCCGGATAGCTCTGAGTAGAGAGACCGGATACATATAATGGAGCAATAATTTAGAATAGCTCCAAGTAGAACAGTTGTTTGGAATAGCTCCAAATAGAGCGTGGTAGCTGCATCTAGGAGATGACATAGAGATTTGTAAAGCACACACGGATCTGAAAGGTTCAGACCCGTTGACTAAAAGCTCTCTCACAAGCAACATGATCAAACATAAAACTCATTGAGTGTTAATCACATAGTGATGTGAACTAGACTACTGACTCTAGTAAACTCTTGGGTATTAGTCACATGGCGATGTGACCTGTGAGTGTTAATCACATGACGATGTGAACTAGATTATTGACTCTAGTGCAAGTGGGAGACTGTTGGAAATATGCCCTAGAGGCAATAATAAAAGTATTATTATTATATTTCCTTGTTCATGATAATTGTCTTTTATTCATGCTATAACTGTATTATCCGGAAATCGTAATACACGTGTGAATACATAGACCACAATATGTCCCTAGTGAGCCTCTAGTTGACTAGCTCGTTGTGATCAACATATAGTCATGGTTTCCTAGCTATGGACATTGGATGTCGTTGATAACGGGAGCACATCATTAGGAGAATGATGTGATGGACAAGACCCAATCCTAAGACTAGCACAAAAGATCATGTAGTTCATTTGCTAGAGCTTTGCCAATGTCAAGTATCTCTTCCTTCGACCATGAGAGCGTGTAACTCCTGGATACCGTAGGAGTGCTTTGGGTGTATCAAACGTCACAACGTAACTGGGTGACTATAAAGGTGCACTACAGGTATCTCCAAAAGTATCTATTGTTTTATGCGGATCGAGACTGGGATTTGTCACTCCGTGTAAACGGAGAGGTATCTCTGGGCCCACTCGGTAGGACATCATCATATGCGCAATGTGACGAAAGAGTTGATCACGGGATGATGTGTTACGGAACGAGTAAAGAGACTTGCCGGTAACGAGATTGAACAAGGTATTGGATACCGACGATCGAATCTCGGGCAAGTAACATACCGATAGACAAAGGGAATTGAATACGGGATTGATTAAGTCCTTGACATCGTGGTTCATCCGATGAGATTATCGTGGAACATGTGGGAGCCATCATGGGTATCCAGATCCCGCTGTTGGTTATTGACCAGAGAATGTCTCGGTCATGTCTACATGTCGCCCGAACCCGTAGGGTCTACACACTTAAGGTTCGATGACGCTAGGGTTATAAAGGAAGTTTGTATGTGGTTACCGAATGTTGTTCGGAGTCCCGGATGAGATCCCGGACGTCACGAGGAGTTCCGGAATGGTCCGGAGGTAAAGATTTATATATGGGAAGTCCTATTTTGGCCACCGGAAAATGTTCGGGACTTTTCGGTATTGTACCGGGAAGGTTCTAGAAGGTTCCGGAGTGGGGCCCACCTGCATGGGGGGACCCACATGGACGTGGGTAGTGGGGGCAAGGCCCCACACCCCTGGTCAAGGCGCACCAAGATCCCCCCTTAGAAGGAATAAGATCATATCCCGAAGGGATAAGATCAAGATCCCTAAAAAGGGGGGGTAACAATCGGTGGGGAAGGAAATAATGAGATTTCTTTCCTCCCACCTTGGCCAACGCCCCAATGGACTTGGAGGGAAAGAAACCAGCCCCTCCACCCCTATATATAGTGGGGAGGCGCATGGGAGCGATACACGAAGTTCTGGCACAGCCGTACCTCTCTTCCTACTCCTCCTCTCCCATGGTGCTTGGCGAAGCCCTGCTGGATTGCCACGCTCCTCCACCACCACCACGCTGTTGTGCTGCTGTTGGATGGAGTCTTCCTCAACCTCTCCCTCTCTCCTTGCTGGATCAAGGCGTGGGAGACGTCACCGGGCTGTACGTGTGTTGAACGCGGAGGTGTCGTCCGTTCGGCACTAGGATCATCGGTGATTTGAATCACGACGAGTACGACTCCATCAACCCCGTTCACTTGAACGCTTCCGCTTAGCGATCTACAAGGGTATGTAGATGCACTCTCTTTCTACTCATTGCTGGTCTCTCCATAGATAGATCTTGGTGACACGTAGGAAAATTTTGAATTTCTGCTACGTTCCCCAACAGAGGCTCACTAGGGACGTGTTGTGGTCTATGTATTCACACATGTATTACGATTTCCGGATAACACAATTATAGCATGAACAATACACAATTATCATGAACAAAGAAATATAATAATAACCATTTTATTATTGCCTCTAGGGCATATTTCCAACAGTCGGGCTATTTTGTCCTACACAATTTAAACAAAGTCAAATGATGCAATCATTTCATATGATGCAATATGATGTGCACAACTTGGGACGTGAAAACGAACTCACATAGTTGGATTCCATAGTTCCACTTGGAGGTGCATTGCGTACATGTTCCAAGCAAGCTACCCAACGGCTGCAAATCGGCTTGATCACGTCCCAACACCCTTGGAACGGTCGAAATGTCCGTGGTGTCCTATTGGGATGCTTGGCCATCATGCAGAAGTATTGATCTTCGATTCTTTGCCAATATATCTTAGAGGTTTGAGATGTACCCGTGCAAGCATCAAGAGAGACCACACTCTAAGCCTTGATCAAGATTTGATCTTCCAAGATCATGTAGTTCTTCGACCTCACGTTTTTTTTGCTTGCACTTCGTCATACAACACCTCATCTACCTCCTCCACTCCATCTTCACCACCGTGATCATCCACGCCACCCTCCGCTTCATTGTAATCGAAATCATCGAACGGGCCCTATCAATGTCGACGGCGTTGGTGTCCAACAAGTTCACGAACTCGGCTGTGGCATTGTTCGAACCACCGCTACATTGAGCGGCATCAAGTCAAGAACAACCACAAATGCCGAAAAACTGAAGCAAGAACAAGAGACCGAAGATGCAAACCTTCCGACCATTTCATCGAACACCTCGCTTGCGGTGGTAGCAGCGCCGTTGAGCGGCATCGCCAGGGAACATCTCGCCGGGGCGGGGGGAGTGGACGAAGGCGTCGACCTTTTGGTAGCAATCTTCTTTCGCTTCACGCTCGAAACCTTGGTCAACTTCTCCGCCGGCGTCCGGGCAGATCGCGCAGCGGCGGCGCCCGACGCGTGTGCCTTTCCGGCGGGGCTAGCCGGATTGCCGCCCTTCACGAGAACGTTGCCCTGCCGCTAGCGGGCAGGCGCGTTGGGGCCTTGCGCGACGGCGGGGGCGACATGGCCAGCGACGAGATCCACCGGAGGGGATTGCGCATGCGCGACCTCCACGGGGCCGGGGGACTACTGGAAGGCTTCCATGACGGCGAGGTACATCGGGGAAGATGGACCAGAGCTCGCGGAGGCGGAGCAACGGTGGCCAAGGAGGAGGGAAGCGGGAACGGCCACGCAGAAATTTCTCTCGCGCCAAATCTTGCCGCGAATAGGGGGCGAGCTCGGGTCGGCCTCCCACCCCATGAATCTAAAGATTGAGGGCGAACTTTTGCCGCGCCCCGCAAATATTTTTACAGGTCGAACGCATTTGCGAGGTCTGTTCAGACAGGATTTTTCGCGCCGACCCACATTTTGACGGTTATTTTGCGGGTCGGGGCTTTTTATGGGGTCTGCTAGAGATGCTTTGAGCGTGCCTATGTGTCGCTTGTAGCGAAACCATTGGGCAGCCTCAACGAGCGCGAGTCTGGTCCGGCGCACTGTGCAAAGGCCACAAACTCATTTATCTTTGGGCGATGATAGGCGCCGGTGCGCCCGCCGAAATTTGGGCTGGTCTCCTTCGAAGGGTCATGCTTGAGAGGTGATGGAAGAGGTGGAGCTCATCCATGACTGCTGAGCGCAGGAGGTAGGTGGGGATGGAGACGAGGAGAAAGGGGGCTAGGCGAATGGAATCAAAGATGCGTGAAAGGATAAGATGAAAAGAGGAATTGGGAGAAAACAAGGCTGGGCGGTGGGGGTTGGTCTAGTTACGCATGTGGCTGGCACTGCCCCAGCGACTGACCGACGCAATGGTTCGGTCGGCTCGCTGTTCCTAAATGTTTACCTTTTTATTTTTTATTTTTTCTCTATGTTTTTTGTTGTTGTCTTTTGCTTTCTTTTTTTACTTTGGTTTATACTTTCAAATATTCTAAATATATACATTACGAACAACTCTTTGCATAAAAGAATTGAAAAATATTAATCAAGTATCTGAAAAGTGTTAAATGTGTATAGAAGAAATGTTTCTCATGTATATGAAATTATATAATTTGTATGATAAAAGTTGATCATGTATTTAAAAAATATTAATTATTCATTTTAAAAATGTTAATCAAGCATTTGAAACATGATAAATATGTATGAAATTTGTTTTCTGATGTATACATAATATATACAATGTGTATGAGTTTTTTATGATGTATTTAAAAAAATAA